>NC_059114.1:75491497-75793580 GCF_020740685.1 Jaculus jaculus | reverse complement strand
CCATATCTGGAACTGGAAACCAAGTCAGAATCCTATGGAGACCAAGATTAGAGCCTCCAACGAGAAGCTCCCACGAGTGTTTGTCCTAAAGTGAGGCTACATCCATCAAAATCTCTCCAAAATAGCAATGTTTATCCTCTTTAACCTACCCTGATCTCATTCTCCATTGGAGAATCTGTTGTAAAGTCTCTCAATAAAACAAGAATGGAGGGCTGGAGAGATGGCTTAGCAGTTAAACGCTTGCCTGTGAAGCCTAAGGACCCCGGTTCGAGGCTCGGTTCCCCAGGTCCCACGTTAGCCAGATGCACAAGGGGGTGCACGCGTCTGGAGTTCGTTTGCAGAGGCTGGAAGCCCTGGCATGCCCATTCTCTCTCTCTCCCTTTATCTGTCTTTCTCTCTGTGTCTGTCGCTCTCAAATAAATAAATTAAAAAAAAAAAAAACAAGAATGGATAGTTGACTCCCTGGTAGGAGATGACCCATGGCTAGCACAGCAGCCAGGGCCCAGGTGAAATTACAAAGGAACCTGCAAGGTGAGCACGGGCGCTGCTTCCACAGTGTCCTGGAAACCTTGACAGGGTGATGGAGACAAACACTGAGCATGCTCAAAACACACCTGTGGTGGCTTGACTCAGGTGTCCCCCATAAACTTAGGTGTTCTGAATGCTGGACTGCCCAGCTGAAGGCAATTGGAAATTAAAGCCTCCTGGAGGCAGTGTATTGTTGGGGGTGGGCTCATGGGTGTTATTTAGTTTCCCCATGCCAGTGTTTTGCACACTATCCTATTCCTGTTGTCCACCTTATGTTAGCCAGGGGGTGATGTCCACCCTCTGCTCATGCCATCATTTTCCCTGCCAATGTGGAGCTTCCCCTCGAGCCTATGAGCCATAAAAACCTCTTTTTCCCACAAACTGCTCTTGGTTGGGCGATTTCTACCAGCAATGCAAACCTGACTGCAGCAGTACACTGGTACCGAGGAGTGGGATTGCTGCTAGAACCCTGACTGTGTGGTTTGGGCCTTTTGGAGCTGATTTTCAAGAGGAACATGGAAAGACTTGAATCCTTGGCCTAAGAGATGCCTTGTAGTGCTAAGTATAGCTTGGTGGATTATTCTGGCCAGAGCTGAAAAACCTGAATGCAGTAAGAACTATGGACTGGGAGGTTTGACTTATGAGGGGGAGAAAGAGCATTGCTTGGACTGGGCTAGAAGCAGTTTGTGTGAGAGGACTGCTGTTATGCCCATGTCCTGAGAAGTTGTGCAGGGTTGCACTGCGGAGAAATGAACTGGTGTGAGTAGAGGGAAATGGCACAGAAAAAGTGAAATCTTTGGCCCTAACCTGTTGCCCCTTCACCTACAAATTGTTTGAGATATTGCAACATTTGATATTGGGCCAGCTGACCTTCACTGGGGCAATAGGAAGAACATAGAGTTTTTGAAGGGGTTTGAGTGCTCAAGGAATGTCCTGTTCTTCCAAGTCTGTCTCTCCTGGATTAATAAATTGGCGCCTTACCTGGTATTGTGGAATATAAGAAATGCAGGAAAGAGAGAGAGAATCATTGAGTTTACAACATGGTCCTGTGTTTTGGAAGTGGCCATGGGCAGTGTGAAGCAGTTTTGCTGGTTGCCTGCATGGAAACCCATGGGGCCATGAGAGTGAACCGTGGATTGCAGTGGAGATCCAGTAGAGATGCCAGGACCAAGGAATGGCTGCTAAGGAAAGCTGCCAGCCCCAGTAAAGTTTCCCAGGACTGTGAGTAGCCTAGTTGGAGGGGCGGAATTGGAATACCAGAGTCTTGTTGCTGGTTAGAATTACGAGAGTTGGAGATTTGTCATTGACTGGAGTTGTTGAACTGGAAGCAACAGAGCTTGATGTTTTCTCTGGTTGTTTTAAATCTTGTATTGGGTGACTATTTATTTGCTATGCCCAGTGCCATCTTTGCAGTATGAGTATTTATTCTGTGCCATTATGGGTTTTGTTGAGGTTATTTGTTGGTACTATGGCTCAGTTAAAAGATCTTGGACTGTGGGGATGTAGGAATATCATTGAGATTGATAAAAACTATAGGGACTTTTAAGTTGGACTGAATTCATTGTATTTTACATCATGTATGGATATCGGTTTATGGGGGTCAGGGGTGGAATGTGGTGTTTTGATTCATGTTTCCCCATAAACTTAGGTGCTATGGATGTTAGGTTCCCCAGCTGATGGCAAGTTGAGATTAAAGCCTCCTGGAGGGAGTGTATTGTTGGGTGCGGGCTTATGGATGTTATATCCAGTTTCCCCTTGCCAGTATTTGGCACACTCTCCTGTTGCTATGGTCCACCTTATGCTGGCCAGAGGGTGATGTCCACCCTCTGCTCATGCCATCAATTTCCCCTGGCAATGTGGAGCTTCCCCTCGAGCCTGTAAGCCAAAATAAACCTCTTTTTCCCACAAGTTGCTCTTGGTTGGGTGATTTCTACCAGCAATGTGAACCGGACTGCAACAACACCAAAGCAGAAGTCCAGAAGCCACTGAGATCACAACACTGAAGTAGATTTAAATCACACCCACCCCTGCTCAAGGAATTTTCATAAGAGTGGTCGGAAAAAGATGTAAGAACCACAGAGTGGGAGAGAATATGCAGAGACATCCCCCCCACCCCCACACGCATACATACACAGTAACTGCTGTTCTACTACTTGTAACCCACAACGCCATGGTGAACACCAGCAACCCCACTCAGGAAGGGACTCCATGGAGTAGGGGCAGGGAGGAAGGAAATGATGGTACCAACATATGATATGTTCATATATTTCTACTTATTAAAAAAAATCTTCCATAACTATTATCCGGTACAACGAGTGCCTGTACGTTATGTGGGCTGATAAAGTGAACAGCAAGAATACTGGCTTAGTTTACGGGGACATTGAATACCTCCCTGGGAATGTTGTGCATTTTATGAATCCAAAGCCTGCACTACTGCCTGTTCTTTACGTACAAGAGAGTTAAAACAATGGCAATTAACTCCTCTTCCAGCTCATATAAATAGAAACTTTGTTAGTATTAGAAAAATGTCACGACACAGTCAAATGGGCTGCCTCACCCTAGACTAAAATTTCCTTTTGACAATAAATGGCCAGTAGAGCTGCCAGATCCATTATTACAATATACAGGATATTAGAGTCATTGGACTTAAATGTGCCTTCTGGTCTAAGGAGCCTATATTTAATTAGCTTTTTTTTCTTTCATTATATAAATATTTATTACACGTATATTAAATGTCAGTCACTAAGAAGCTAAAAACTCAGTGTTGTCTCCATACATAAAGGTATCCTAATTGTGATCACGGTGTCCACTTTTGCCATATTTCAGCTCGCAGGCGACTGCCAGCTAAACTTCACACACATCAATGCTTGAGGTATTCAGCCATTTCCCTGCCTAAACAGCAAGTCAAATCCCTTTCCTGGCATTGCTGGCCTGCTTGCCCTGGCCTTACACTTATCTCTCAATGCTAGTCAATTCTGCCCTATGATACACTTCTGTTTACTTCACAGAAGCACACGGGGAGGCATGTGCCTTCACAGTATTGTTCACAAACCCTTCTTGGCCTCTCTTTTCCTAGTTGTACAGGAAACGGCCTCAGTATGGAAACATCAGTTCTTCCCCTAGCCAGAGATAGAGACAGTCCCTTGTATGACATGGGGATTGGGAGTGTATTTGGGAATAGAATTCGTCTGCAAGTACAGTGAACATCTTTTGAAGGCTCCTAATTTACAAACTCCCTGCATCTGAGTCCTTTGACGTGATGACCCAGTGACAGGACTTCAACTTCAATTTCCCTTGTTCTGTTTGAATTCTCTTTATGAATACTAGACTTTTGCAGTGAGCTCTGACCTTCGTGGCTGGGCCTTTGATGCATTGCCTCTCTTGTCAGCTTCTGCCCAAGATGGGCTGAGCTCCTGGGCAGAGTTCTTTTACCCTCAGCTGCTAGGCTTGGACTCACTCTAAGGACCTGGGACCAGCCTGTGTGGGGAGAAGCTAGTGGAGAGACTCAAGTGGGCAGAGTTGTTACCTTAAATGAACAAACACCGACCATGCCAGAACTGAATGGGTGAAAGATGCGGCCAAAACTTGCTAGCCAAATGGAGGCATCTGGGAGCTAATTAGGTACCAGGAAATGTGTTGGGAGGTAAAGTCATGTGGGAAAACAATGGAATGAGAGATAAACCTTTGCCATTATGAAAGCTGGTGTGTCCACTTTGTAGCTGGGTGCCAACTTCATGGCTCATTGGTAACAGCAGAGGATGTGGAGCTGAAGAGCTGCTCTTCTTCCAAAGCAGATTGATCATCCTGAAATAAACGCTGCCATCTGTGATCAGTGAGTGTCTCAACTGCTGGGAAAACCCATGACTCCCCCTTTTAAATATCAAAACCCAATTGGAAGTATGAACATGCCTTGAGGTCCCAGCTCTGACCCTTTGAGATGGCTGATGCACCTCTTCACAAATAAATCCTGCTGCTAGGCCAGCTCAAGTGCCTCAATTCTTTCCTTCTTTACATCTTTGCTGCTAAAAACTCATTTTTCTTAGGAACAACACTGCATGGGTAGGGCAACATATTTGGCCTCTACACTTGAAAAGTCCTCCTTCAGCTTCTCTTCTGCCTACAAGAAATAAATCAAATTTGGTCCTCCCCAGGCATTATGTCACTGGTACCATCCCAAAGTGATGTCTCTCACTAAAAGTTGTAACACTATTTTAAAACATAATTAGCATATTTTATTT
The DNA here is from genome assembly GCF_020740685.1 of Jaculus jaculus. Lineage (NCBI taxonomy): Eukaryota > Metazoa > Chordata > Mammalia > Rodentia > Dipodidae > Jaculus > Jaculus jaculus. The sequence goes on along the minus strand of NC_059114.1, from coordinate 75,788,814 downwards.
ACTTTCTAGCACTCATGGAGTTCTAGTACCAGATGCTAAGTGTGTTCAAAATATTATCTCATTTGATTTTCCTGATCACCCCATAAGTGTCATTAAGATGTCCATATTTCAAGTAAAGAAACAGAATCACAGAAAGCTTAATGAGTTGGTCAAAAGCCTATGCCTTTGAACAGGGTAAACATGAAATAACTAAACACCAAAAGTTAAAGTCTCTTCTTAGAAAAGCATCAAGAATAGATTAAGAACCTCTCTCTCTCTTCAGGAAAATTGTAAAATGAAATTATAAGCAAAAGCAATTTTCAGGTTGTCAACTAGCCATAACCATTGATTTCTGAATTTAATACAATGCAGCTGTGATTATTGTTGCCTTTCTGCCTGCAAACATTATACACTACTGCTGTAATGTACATTTTACATTTATGAAAACTCACTAGAAATGATGTAATCAAATTTCAAAACTAGCTTTTTTTTTTTTGAACATCTAATGTGTAGTTTCAATCTCCTTCAACAAGGCTATTATAAAGCTATTATAAGGACTTTTTTTCCCCTATTACCAATGCTAAAATATTTAAACATCTGAAATAAATACCCAAACTTTTCCATGTAGGAAGAAACAGCAACCTTTGGAAAACATGAATTATATAAACTATAATTAGAGCTTCAGAATTGAAACTGTTTAAACTAAGATTACAAATCTCTAGTTTAAAAAGATTCTGAGACATTTGAAGAGGAACATTTAAATGCCAACTGTCTAAGTGAACTCTTACATCCCAAGCCACTACTTCTGCCCATGTACCCTCCTGCAGTTACTGGTGATCACACAGACAATAGTACTAAACTCTAAAATAAGCTCACACTGTGGTGATTACAAGCTTCATTTTTTTCCTGTTTTTCTTACCATTGTAGTAAGTGATTTCTATTTTATAAATTCTACTGATATTCTTCAACTAAACATGGTCCATTATAAAAAGGTAAATTGGCAGACATGAAAATATAAATTGAAACCTATGTTTTCATACTAAATTAGAAAATGACTTCAAAAGATGAAACAGTTTTTTCAGGAGCACACAATACAAATCTAGAAAATAAATGAATTTTGTTAATTTATATATATATATATATTATACATATATATTATATATATGTGTATATATATACACAAATATATATAAATATATATATATATAAAATGTGTGTGTGTGTGTGTGTGTGTGTGTGTGTGTGTGTGTAGGCAAGCATAGGGAATAACATGGCAACCAGGAACATGATTTAGTCTGGGCAATAAACACATCCATTTCTTTATAATGCACTTAGCAACCTGTTGGTGAGTTAGGACTCCTTACCTGCACATACACCCTCTTTTAACAAAAAATAAATAAATAAATAAATAAATAAATAACTGTTCCTCAACCCTAGTAACTATTAATTGCTCCTTTCTTGTGGTCAGTTTCTCTTCAAATATATATATATATCCTGGATCAGAAGAGCATAGGCTCAAGTCTGGACTAGTTAGAGGTGCATGCCCAGTAAGCCACATTGTGTCCTATAAGTGAACTTTTAGGGAACATATCCTATTTAACCATTTTTATGTGTATGCATAATTGGATCATGCATATGATTAAAATTGGGCATGCAGCTTGGGAAGTGACATGCAAGTAGAAAGAAGAATACATAACCCAAGCCTGTCAGTAAAAACAGAAAACCACCCAAACTATGCCCCTTCGCAACTGGCTCCTCCTTCCTGGGAATTTCTTAAAACCCGCCGCTCCTGGGCAGTCTCCTTCAAGGAGCCTCTTGCTTCCATGTAGAGCAATCCTTCTTTCTTTTTTTTTTGTACTTGTGCTTTACTCTCTTATGCAGTTTCTTGCTGATTTACTTTCTGGATATGTCTTTTTAAAATCCTCTGAGCAAGATACCAAGAACCTGGAAATACCCAGAGACTACAGATGACACTGCACTGTGGTGCCTGTGTGTAAGTGTGCTGAGCAGTAGGAGAGGGACAAGGTACACTCACTAACTGTTGCTCAATGAGAAAGAGTACTCTATGTTTCATTACAGCAGCATTTCCAGTTCCATTTTAGAGTAAATCTTCAAGCTAATTTTTAAAGCTCCAGAAATGACAGAAAAGATATTCATATGAATTAGTCACGTGACTATATCCAGTTAAATATTTTGATTTAAGGCTATAGAAATAGTGACATCTACGCTAATATCTTTAAAAAGCTATAATTCATTATGGTTGAGAAGGCTCGAGAGGTTCATTTAATCCTGTTGCACTGCCAAAATACACTTTAAAGAAAAAAAAATGGTTACATCATAGGAATTAAGCTTTTAAACAAGTTTCTCCAAATCATATTTGGTGCATCTTAACACTCTCTTTTTCTTGAATCAGATACCTTTAACATCTACTTTCAAACCACTATCCCATGTTAGACCACAGAAGGACTGGGCCTTAGACTGTCTACCTATACTGTCTTCAAAGTATCATATAGTTCTATCCATGGTAAGAGAGATAGTGCCTAAATATAAGAGCCTTAGTACTCTTAAAGTCTAAGTGAATATGGGTATGGTAGAACTATATCGAGGAAATAAAGCATGGGAGGAAACAAGAGACAACTCTGCTACATGCTCTTGATTAAAGATAGCCAGCTACTATTCATGAGAGTAGTCAAAATTAGTTAAGTAAGAAAGGCATACATCTATAGGCATGTGGATGTTTAGTCTTTGAATGAGAGTGACCAGTATGTCATGGAAATTGACTATGAAGTCTACATGAAATTTAGCTTTCCCTAGCATACAGTATCAAAGAATCACAAAGCAAAAGAAAACAAAAAATAAGTGACCACTGGATAGGAGCCAATGGGTACTGCATTGACTAAGAATATAAAAGCACTGAGTGAAAATAAACTATTCTTGTTTTAGTAAGATGTCTTAGGAGTACACTGCTCAAAATGGTATCATCCTGGGGATTATGCATTACTGTTCAATGTAGAAGACTTATGGCTTTCTTTGCACTCTCCTCAATCTCAAAAGACACTCTGTTAGAACTGATGAGAACCAGGTATTAATTGTGATAGAGAAATGGTAAAACCCTTCCTCTTAGAAGGCATTTTTCCATGATTCCATTAGCATGATACTGTAATACGAGGAGGGAGTGTTATAGAACATGAGGGAGAGAATTATAAGATGAGAGTAGATTAGTCCCTACAAATTCAATTTACAACTTTAGATCAACTAGTAAGGTACTATTTATCCAATTTTTTTAAAAATATTACATTTGTTAAACACCATACAACCTTTACTGTCCTACTGGGTTGTAGACTATCATTGTTTACAAAGTTGTCTTCTTCCAGATTGCAGCACAATTTTACAAGATTTTCCTGTGAAGTATTACTGTCTGAAACCAATCAAAGCTAAGTAGTACCCGTCAAGAATCAATTTTCCTGGTTTAACAAATGCCCAAAATGTTTACTGTCACTGTGAATTTATTTTCACTGTCTGGAGGTGTTTGCAATAGAGTCTAACATGCTGAGCATTGCAAAAAAAAAAAAAAAATAACAGAGTGGTGAGATGACAATTTTATGGAAATCCAGTTATTAAATCATATTTATTAAAAGTACACATTCACAAAAAGCTTGTAGTGATCACAGCAAAATATTAATACATTTGTGTAAGTAATTTGATTTAGGTAGCATTTAGCAATCCGATGTGGTATACTATCTCCATTTAATTTAGTTAAACATTCGAGCACCTCTTATGAATTAAATTTAGTGGAGGGTCTTTCTATGTTAAATATGTTGTCACTCATGACATGGAGTGGGATGTTTTTAGAGAAATGCATCTTGTTTCATTTCTTCACTTGTTTTTTTGGCATTCAGTTCATTTAAATCCCTGCAAACTCAGTCAGAGACATTATAGTCTCTTTTCCCACTTTCCCTTGAAGATGTGCAGAAACTCTTAGGTTTGGTAACATCTCACCTCCCCACAGCTACATTTTCATTAGACCTATCTTCTTGAATGTGTAGCAAAGGACTACAAGGCTATGCCAGGATTGCAGTCACTGACTCATAGAGCAATTCCCCTGACCTACTGAATGAACTCTAAAGGAATGTCTTTTATTTTTTCTAATATCCATGTTTTGAAGCAATGAATTTCTAAGTTTATTTTAAAAGCTTTTTCCCAAGTTTCAATGTTATTATTGCAAAACAAAAGGAATGAAATTTATTCATTAGCAAAAGTCCTAATAGATACCTGGAAATTGAAGGTCTAAGAATGAGCCATCAGGCTAAACTGCATAGTGACAGAGCCTAACAAAGTAAGAGTCCCCAGGTTTGTTGGGGTTGGATAGCTTACAAAGCATCTTCACACGTGTTATTTTGTTGGAGCTGCGTAGATAGCTCTGAGGTGGGCAGAGGTGCATACGCTATATCAGCCTTTTGCAGCACTGGTATAGTGGTAGACTTGAAATTAGAGAGCTGTTTTCAAGTTTTTGTCTCCAGTCTTCTTTTCCTAAAACTACTATTTCACGTGAGGAACTCTGAAACCACATCTCAAGTCTTATTTACATACGTTTATTATTGTACTGAGATACAAGGATTCTCAGTGATACTCAGATAAATTGGTAAATAAAGATTGTATGTCTCTGGAAGTTGGTGATATATAAGGAATGAAAACTAATTCATCTTTCCCCAACATAATTAATGTTCCAAACAGCAAGCCTAATGAGAAGATTTATTTTCAATCTATAAATATTTAGTATAAGGTCTTATTCTCTAGGTTCCAGTTTTGCATTTACTTTCAATATAATAAATCAATGTTGTAAAAGCTTCACATTACTAAGAAAATATGTCCACTGAGTTATTTCAGTGAAAGAAGATTTCCAAATAACTTTCTTAGATTTTATACTTTAAGTGTTGAACATTCTACATACATGCTGCTCATTCTGGATATTGTGAATGTCAAATATAAATAAAAAATGATTTTAAAGGATTTACAAACCATTAGAAAAATTGTAGCACAAGTTGAAACTCACTAGTGAAGCATTTTCATAGCTTGTTCATAGGAAGAACAGGCTGTAATCATATGAAATCTACCCATCTTCCAGAAAACTGCAGATTCATGGAGCGATTGTAGGCATATGTGACACTCAAAAAAAAAAAAAAAATCCCATTGCTGCCAGTTCTTTTGCAAATCCAGGATAGGCTCTAGTTGAAACCAAGTTTTCATACTTAAATCTGAGATGCATGAATAAACAGCCACATACACCCCAAAAAATGTTCTGTTTGGCCTCCCTGTCCCTAGATCAATGAGAATTTATCAGACCAAAGGGATGAAGATGTGTAATTGGTTTTGATCACAGAGCCAATCTTGATAATTGAGCCCTTGTGATCTACTTCCACTTGAATTTTCCTGAGCACATCCAGTATAATATATAATTATGCAACCCTCTGTTTTAACTCTGCCATGTATTCAGTGCCAAATGTGCACTGGAGTTGTGAGCTTATACTAATATAAAATCATTATCCAATCCTTAAAGTTAGCTTCTCATGCACTTTTTTCTTCATGGTAATGGTCTCATGCCATGTCTCATCTCCCTCTTTGTTAAGGGAGAAACTCAAATGTTAATCAAAGACTTAAAATTGAATTAAACCAGTCTCCCTATCAACTGTATCCAGATTGATCTTTGCTTTGAAGCAACTAATTAGTTGGATTTTAAATAAAGAAGGGAAAGATATTTTAGCTCAATAGATGTCACAGACCTCTTCAACATTAAGTTCAAAATGATTTATTGATTTTATACATATCTGGCCATTATCACATTTACTTGGCATGCTCTTACGTTTTTCCCCAAAATAGTTCAGCATTTTACTCAGGAAAAGAAAAGGCAGTGCGAAAGAGGAATAAAAGTCTGGTCTATTCATGCCAGATGAGTCAGAAGTCAACACTCCTCAATAAAGATGACTTTATGTTATTTTTCAGTGGAAACAGTGTTTGAGAAATATCCCAACGACAATGTCTCTGTATGTTCCAGGGCAGTGCCATGAATGTTATTATTTCTTCAGGCTTTTTCCTGAACACAAGTATGAAATACTTCAAAACTTGGACTTGAATCATTTAATTATGCAGGTCAGAAAATATTAGTTTTTATTTATTACTGTCACTAGGATAGTTTCTCTCAGGCTGTGTGAAAGTTTTGTGTGAAAATTTTTAATTAACTTCATTGAATCGGTCATATAATTAGAATTCATTTGCTTGATAGATTTCAATAAGCACTTGACATGTGTTTGGCCCAGTAATATGGGTGTGATTTGCAGAAATATATATGAATCTGGTCTCTACTTGCAAAGCACTGAAGCATGGCACAAAACACACCCATATATACACCACACCAATGAAAAGTCCATGATGCCATTATAGAAAACATTGAGAAGAAACAGTCTACTTCTCAGGAGGTTAATGGAAGACCAAGTTCAGAAAACCTACTTAAAATTGATAAATCCAGGCTGGAGAGATGGCTTAGCAGTTAAGCGCTTGCCTGTGAAGCCTAAGGACCTCGGTTCGAGGCTTGGTTCCCCAGGTCCCACATTAGCCAGATGCATTAGGGGGCACACGCGTCTGGAGTTCGTTTGCAGTGGCTGGAAGCCCTGGCACGCCCATTCTCTCTCTCTCCCCCTATCTGTCTTTCTCCCTGTGTCTGTTGCTCTCAAATAAATAAATAAATAATGAAAAAAAAATTGATAAAGCCCAAGACTTGTATCGGAGCAGAAGTCAGTGGTTTTCAATAATCACAGATACAAGATGGTGACTTACAGAAACCTAAGAGTAAGAGTCCTCAAACCCCTGCCCTTTCCTATCCACCCAGTATCTGAGACCCATAGAGTAGAAAAGACTTTATAGTCTCATCTTGCGTCACTAGTTGAAAGTAGATTGCATAATAATATTGTTCATATTAATTCTTGAATGACTTAACTGCTTTATTTATGATGTGGTAGTGTAACTTGATTACTTTTTGGGCTATCTATGTGATGATCATTAATAAATTTGGATGATATTGTTAAATCCACAAGAACCTCATCACTCACTCTGTTAGGACATAAGGGGGTTTACCTTCTATTCATGTTCCATATTCTCCCAAATAGGAATTGTTGCGAAGTTGGTCATTCCTACAGAGGCTACAGAAGCTTACTATCTAAAACATAACTCTCTTGATAGTGAAATGTACTGCAGTTTATCATTTTTCTGCAACAACTATAAACAGAGGCTATTTCAGGCAAACCAGGCTGCCTAGCCAATCTAATTACCCCTAACAAGAGCATTATAAAAAAAAAAAAAAAGAAAGAAAGAAAGAAAGAAAGAAATAGGAGCAGCAGCTTTTAAATGCAAGGAAGCTCACCCTCACGATCACTGTGCTGACAGGCTTGGGACCAAGCCGACAGCGTCTTTGGTCATGGCCTCTAACAGCCTGATTCACTGCAGTGACTGTCTGTGTTCCCAGACAAGGAAGGAGTCATTGCATACACTTGGCTGTATTTTCATTGTCCCTCCTCAGCCATTCATGCAAATCAACAAATCACAGTCTGAGGGCATCAAACTCACAGGAGATGACACATCTGCATAGGTCAGCAAGGACCACACTATGCAGGGCAGCTTTCCCCCAGCCTGTTGGAAAGTACTGACTCTGAGCTACTCACTCACTCACCTGTCAGAAGAAGGTTTCCTTCCATTTCTTCCATCCTGTCCTATCCCAGCTGGATCATTTTTCTAAAGATATTCAACCAAAACCAAAACTCTATTGTTTGTAATAAAGAAAATAAAAAGGAAGGGGGTATAAATGAAGTACCTTTATCATGAGACATGTGGAGAACACACTGGGGTCAAAGAGGAGTATAAGGAAAAGGATCCTTTCAGCATATTTCTCCTTATTCATCTTTGCATTTTTATCCATTCAGATCTCTTTGATAAGTGCCTTATGTTTCTGTGATTTGTTTCCTTTTGCCAATAAGGATCTCCAGCTAATACAGGGTGCTGATAAATAAATACTATGAGATAATCCCTCTTTTCATTTTCAGAACTATTTGGAAGTGATAGACCCAAAGATTATGAAACACTGGGACAATCTGCCTCTCCCTTCCTCTCAAATAAATAAATAAAATATTTTTAAAAGGGTCTGGAGAGATTTCTCAGTGGTTAAGGCACTTGCTGGCCAAGTCAAAAGACCCAGGTTTTATTTCCCCAGGACCTACGTAAGCCAGATGCACAAAGTGGCACATACATCTGCAGTTCATTTGCAGTGGCTAGTGGCCCTGGCATGCCCATTCTCTCACTCTTTCTCTCTCTCATAAATAAATGAAATATTTAAAAATCAAGATACTAGGATGACTTTACCACTTTCCAGAAGACAAACAGATTTGGTTTTACTCTAGTTGAATTAATGTCTGCATGGTACCACAGGTCGCACTCATCCTTAATATTTTTGATTCTCAGATTTTTCACAGACAGGGAATGAATTAATTAAAAATATTTCATACCATTAGAGAAGTTTTATATAATAACTTCAGAGAATAAAATTTTGAGATCATGAATTCCTATTTTCTAGATTTCCCCTACTGCATTGTATGACAGGACAATGCTAGCTTACAATACATCAACTATATAAAAACCTGAGAGTTAGGGTGGAGAGATGGCTTTGCAGTTAAGGCACCAGACTGTAAAGCCAAAGAACCCAGGTTTGATTACCCAAGACCCAGGTAAGCCAGATGTACAAGGTGGCACATGCATTAGGAGTTCGTTTGCAGTGGCTAAGGCCCTGGGGCATCCATTCTCTCTCTCTCTCTCTCTCTTTCAAATAAATAAATGAAAATTTAAAAAGAGAGAGAGAGAGAGTCCAATCACTGTTAGCATCACCAGAGGAGACTCCACCAAAGCCCAGGCTATGGACACAGAGCTGCCATCTGCTGAGCTGGACACTGCAGTCATGTCAGTCTGTGAGAAGGGTCTCTGCCTGTGAGTTCTTTGGCCTACCATCTCACAGGGACACTACCCAAGTCATTTATCATGACAGGGTATCCTTAACTGATTAGTCAAAAGTATTTTCTCCTCTACAAAAGGTATTGTGGAACTTAAACTTGAAACAAGATCTCACAAATTCAACTTTGCCCATATTATTTTTAAATTACTTCTTTTTACTTCATACTACTGTGCTGATTATATGAATAAGTCACAAATTCACATGGTTCAAAATTCAAAATAACATAAAGTGGATATAGCAAGACTTTTCCTACCTTGTCTACTTATCAAATTCCCATTCATTCAAATAAACATGCTAACCATTATCATTCTGCCTATTCTTCCTGACTTGCTGTCTACATGTTTGGGCAAACTAGACTAGTATTTATTCTTAGTTACTCACTCTTTTTTTAAGAAAATGTATTCTATATATATTATAACTGGAAAGGTGGCATAATATAAAATTTCCCTTCTTTCAGGGGTTTCAGAAACAGAACCAGTTCTGTGGTTTTTGTCTTTTGCAATTCCTTGATTCTTGACTTTAAAATTATTTATTTGTTTCTTTGTTTATTTGATAGAGAGAGAGAGAGAGAGAGAGAGAGAGAGAGAGAGAGCATGCAAGGGCCTCCTGACACTAAAGCAAATTCCAGACTCATACATCACTTTGTGCATCTGGCTTGACATGGGTACTGGGAAATCAAGTCCTCAGGCTTTGCATGCAAGTACCTTAGCCACTGTAGCAGATAGCTTCAGGTTCGCTGAGATGAACTTCCAGACAAGGCACAGTTATGGATGAAGGGATGCTTATTGAAGATTACAGATCCAGGGGAAGTTCCATAAATGGCAGAAGAAGCTGGCCTGCCTTTACAGGTCCAAGGAGAGAGAGAGAGAGAGAGAGAGAGAGAGAGAGAGAGAGAGAGAAGAAGAAGAAGAAGAAGAAGAAGAAGAAGAAGAAGAAGCCAAAAGCCACATAGCACAGCACACTTCACGAACTCCAGCTAGACACACTTTGCATATCTTCAGATTGAAATCTGAAACCCATCACCACACCTTAAGATCCACCCAGTGACACTGCCTCCAGCCAGGTGGCTACAGATGCAAACTACAAAGTAATGAAGCACTGAATGAATATATTGGTGGCCACCTATTCAAACCACCACAACCACTGAGCATCTCTCTAGCCCTGATTCCTGATATTTATCTTTCTTTAATCTTTTATTTAAAAAAAGTTTAATTGGAATACACATTATTATGTTTCATTATCACATTTTCAAAACAATTTGGGTGATTCTATGCCCTTCTGCCCTACCCTATTCTCTTGATACCCTTTGTAACCTTCCACCATCCCATAGCCTCTTTTCCACTTTTCTGTCACACATGTCCCATCTCCCTCCCCCTACTTCCTCAACGCCTCTTCTTTCACCTCATGTGGCAACCTTTCTAGTTTCATAGATGGACCCACATGCACCCACACTTATATACGCACACTCAAACATTGTAATCTAGGGTTCACATAAAAGGGAGCACATCTGGCTTCCACCTTTGTTGTGAGTCTGTGTTAACTAAAGTAATGCCCTCCGGCTTCCTCATTTTCCTTGACTGCTTAGCTGTGTTCTTCCTTCCTTGCTCCATCAATGCCAACTAATGCTATTCAAGTTCCACCTTCTCTTCTTCTTAACTCCAAGTATCCTTTGTAGCAAGGTATGTCCATAGGAACAATGAAGCCACAGACTGTAGGGGGCAGCGATGAGCCCTTTACTGGGGGCCTGCTTATAAGAGCTTGTATCTCTTCTATGATTCTTCCCTGGCTGTTGGATGACAGCAGTTGATACTGATACCCTAAAATATGATGGCACCACGGGCTTAGAGAAGCCTGCTATCTGAACCATTGCATTTAGAAGTGCCCTGGCTGACCAGTGACATCTTCCACCTTGAGCAGAGTAAGAAACAGTCTTGTCACTTGTTCATTTTTTTAAAAATATTTTTTGTTTATTTTAATTTATTTAAGAATGACAGACAGATAGAGAAAGAGGCAGAGAGAGAGAGAGAGAATGGGTGTTCCAGGACCTCTAGCCACTGTGAACAAACTCCAGACGCGTGTGCCCCCTTGTGCATCCGGCTAACGTGGGTCCTGGGGAATCGAGCCTCGAACCGGGGTCCTTAGGGTTCATAGGCAAGCGCTTAACCGCTAAGCCATCTCTCCAGGCCCACTTGTTCATTTTTAAACTTTCAGTGCTAGTTACTATCAACACAATCTTGAGTTTTTGTAATATTTGCAAAGTGTAGTGTCTTTGCTGCACTCATTACCCTCCTAATCAATTTATGATATATGCATAACTCACATGCTGTATTTCTCCTAGTGATATGGAGATGCCATCATGAGTAATGGAAAAAATCAGCATTTCTTCATTCTCACTCTTCTCTTTCTTCCTTAGCACGCACTGAACATTGAGCATACCCCCTTTGTACTTGCCTCCTCCATTTTCTTGCTTCTCTCTCCTGTTCATCATTTTGTTCTCATAGACAGTGGTCACAAACACTTTCATTTTTTACATTTATAAGTAGTTTTTATGTATCTAAAAAAAGCCTACATAAAATGACAGAAAACATATGACATTGGTCTTTCTGAGATTGGATAAATTTACTCAACGTACTTTCTCTAAATACCTCTATTTTCCTCCAGGAGATATAACTGTTCTTTAACCAATAAGGACAAATGTATCATGAAAATTTAAGGCACTAAAGAAGACACTAGAAGTTGGAAAGACCTTTCAATATTCATGAATTGCATGAATTTAGGTTTTGAAAATAGCCATTTTATCAAAACGAATCTACAAATTCAGTGCAACCCCCTTCAAAAATTCTAATACTATTTTTTTCATAGAAATAGAACAGTATAAGTCATATGGCAGCAGAAATGACCCCAGATACCTCATCGTGCCCTAGGCTTTACTTTTGTTGTTGTTGTGGTTGCTGTTGTTGTACTGATGGATTTTAGGTAACACCATCTGTAAAAAACATGTTCTACAAATAAGAGTGAGAGCAAAGTAGTCACCCGTATCATATCTACCAGGGCCCAGGAGACATTGCAGAGAATGTAGTGGATTAAACACAAATGCTGGTCTCATTGCTAGACAGAGAAGACTCAAAACTCATTAAAGCAGAAACTCAGTTAATCAGAGAATTTAACGCTTTAGGACCCTTACAGTATGCCCTCCCCACCAAGGCTCATGGAAGATTGTGGAAGAGGGGCTGGAGTGGTTGTTAGAGCCCCAGTGTATCCTGATCCTGAGGCATCGTCCCCAGACAGAAACTGACTGATACACTGATGACACCATGGTGACTATGGATAACCCCACTGAGGAAAGCCCTCAGTGGAATGGAGGTGGGAGAGATAAGATGGAAGAGTATAACTCAATGGGAATATGACCAATATACAAGACCTCAGATTCACAAAGCAAGCCGTAACAAAAAGAATTAACACAAGAGGTATCACCATAGGTATACATGATTTCAAGTTATGTTACAGAGCCATAGTGACAAAAACTGCCTTTTTTCTGTCTCCAAAACAGACACATAGATTAGTAGAATTAAATAAAATGCCAATACTACACATTGAACAAAAGCCACTTTCTTCAGCAATAGGTATAGGGGAAACTGGATATCCACATGAGAAGGAACCTAGGTCTTTATCACTACACACACACACACACACACACACACACACACAAATCAACTGTGTATGGATCAAAGACTTGTAGGCCTAAATCGATGCAGCTGCTAAGTCGAAACAAAAATATGGCAAAAACAAGATATAGGCATGGACTTTAATTGCTCAGTAAGTAAGGCCAACAGTTGACAAATGAGTCATCATGAAATTAAAAAGGTTTTGCATTCTGTACAGGAAAAAGAACACTTAATCAAGTAAAGAGACAGACTATAGAATGGGGGGAAATCTTTGCCAGCTACACAGCTCACTGCAGTTTAATATATAAATATAAAATAACTCAAAATCCAATAAAGTTCAAACAACCTAACCAATAACTGGGATAAGGTAAAGACACAGATAGTCCACTAAAGATAAAATACAAGTGGCAAATAAACATGAAAATTGCCACCAGAGAATTGCAAATCAAAAGTGCATTGAGATTTCATCTTATCCCAGCCAAAATGGAGGTCACTAAGACAACAAATGTTGGCCAGGATGTGGACAAAAGGGAGCCACTATAAACAACTGGTGAGAATGTGATATAGTCCAGCCCTTCCTACCCCGTATGATCTACCTATGCCACTCCAGGGTGTGTACGCAAAGGACTTCTAACCAACATATCACAGAGATACAGCCCTGCCTACTCAGATTAGTTTTAGCAACACTATTAAAACCAAGAATATTACTTTGGCCATTTCAGGAAGTGTGTATTTCTATTTTCTGAAATCTGCTTTTCCTGAGTTCTATTACCCTCTCTGTGCATTATCCCTTTAACTCATTCTTTTTGGTTTCCACCAGATACCAGAGGCTCCCGGCAGATCTTACCCATATTTTAGAGTGCATGCTTTATATGTGACACCTGGTGCAATGGAGGAGAAATTTGTGGGTTGGTTGTTTCTTAGTTTCCCATAAGCCTTATTATTTTTTTTCTTATGAATTTCAGGAGCAAAGGATTGAAAGTGCTGACTTCATCAGCACAATCAAGGCCAACATCATTTATTACAGGGAAGGTCTCCATGTACAGATGCAATGATCCAAATGTACAGAAAAGCAGACTGTCATTAGAAGTAAACTGAATTTACTTGAACATAATAAATGCAGTTGGATCATATTTAAGCAATTACAAGTATTCATATGTTAAAAGACAATTATGGGTATATGCAAATGTGGCAACATTAGGAATTAGAATAGTAATTTCCTTGGGAAGATTGAGTGTTTGAGTAAGCCAGCCCTATACTGTTACCTTTAAAGGAACGTTAAATGTATTTTCTCAACTACTGTTTCTAAATTGAATTCCCATACTAGCTTTAAAACAAGGTCTATGCTAACTTTCACTGATTTATTATTTTAACTAATTATCTAATACCTGAAACAATATATTTGCAACTGACTTTAAAAAAAAAAGTTATCTTGAGGCTAAGAAATGACTCAGACTCAGCACATAAAGGTGTTTGCTAAACAAGAATGAGGGGCTGAGAGAGCCTGATTCACTCTGAGTTTCGTTCCTCAGTATCCGTGCAGACAGCTGGGCAAGACTACTCAGGCAAGCCTTTAAGCCAAGGCCTGTAGGGAGCATGCACCTGAGAATCGCCGGGACTCACTGGTCAGTAAGCCTGACTGAAAATGGCAGCTCTGAGTTCAGTGAGAGATTCTGTCTCAAGGAAGTTCATGGATCACTGATGGAGGAAGACACCTGAAGGCTCACCTGTCCTCATGCCTGCGCCCTGAGTGGTACTTGTGTCCATACACGCCATGTGTACTACACAGACACATGCACACACACAATATCTCTAATTTTACCTTTTGAACTCATTGGTAGTCCACCTGAGATATTCGAAGATGCTAACCACTTCTTTATTAAATATAGATCGATAACACTCAAGGTCAAGTGCATATCAGTCAATGTAAAAATACCATCCTTAAAAAAAACTCACCACATTAATCTCTCCCTTGGAATTGATCCATGGACAGTAAAGTTAAAGTAAAGCACACAAATTGGAGACAACCTGAATGCAAAACCTAATTTCATATGATTACATCATATAATAGAATATAGACATATTGGCTCATACTTCAAATCCATGATATAAGCTACTAAAATGTATCCTGTTGCTAGACTTTTATAACTTACCATCACTACTTAAATGTGTAACATTTGCATTAGTATTATAGTGTAGATCCTAGGAGAAATTCCTAGCAGTCTCAAAACCATTAAAATAAATAGGAGAATGTGTTTCTTCTCAGAATTACTTTTGGCAGAATAATGCAGCTACTTGACCAAAAAAAAAAAAAAAAAGTCTTTATTTCAAGAGAGCATACATCTCCAGGTGGACTGCTTAAAGAATGGCGAGAAAAGAAGTGCACCTAAGCAGCCTGGGAGGATTTTTAAAATTAATCCATGGGTGATAAATGTCACATTCAAAGTGACTGAAAATTCTGTTACTAATCTAGCCCAGGGATGGCAAATAAATGGGTTGAATCACACCAATTCTCCTTCCCACAGCCATGCCAGACATCGCTACCTGATGATAGCAATCCTTCTGTGTTTAAATGCAACTGCAGAGCATTTTTCAACATAACATGGTGTGTTAGTCAGGGTTCTCCAGAAAGACAGAACCTATAAGATATACAGTAATACATGAGAGGGAATTTATTATAGAAAGTGGCTCACATTATTATGAAGGTCGATGCATCTCATGACAGGCTATCTGCAAACTAGTGATTCTGGGATGCTAGTAGCTTGGCTCAGTCCAAGTCTAAGGTTTCAGAGGAAGGGACTCTTCTGGTGTAGCTCCACCTGAGGTTACAGGTCTAAGAATTCAGAGGACCCGTGGTATGACTCTGAGAGTATAAGACCTGAGCATCCATAGCATTGATGTCCAAGATAGGACATCCTCACAGATGTTCCCAAAACAATTCCTCACCATGTTTCCAGTTGTATTTAATCCAGTCAAGACAGGCAAACTGAATCAAAACACATGGAAAATAGCCCTGGAAGATAATCAGAGTGGGTTTCACAGGGAATTCATTTCCAAACCCCATCTAGGTTAGCACATCTATATTCTCCCAAGCCAACCAACTTGTACACCACCCATCTATTTTTATTTTTTATTTTATTGACAAATTTTATACATGTACATACCTTGAACAGATTCCCTTGCCATCATTCTTGTCTCTTCTATGTTTTGCGAGACTTATTTAGAACCTCATAGGATGAATCTAATCCAGTAACTTTAAAATAAAGAACTTTTGAATACATCATTTTTTTTTATTTTTAATTCTACACTCCCAAGTTGTCTACAGTTCAAAGTGCTGTCACGGACACTGTAGGGCTTCATTGAGAGATACAGGCCGGGACCCTGCAGGGAAATGAGCAGGAAGGGAACTATCTCTATATAAGCCACAACTATCAGTTTTGTCACTGAAGTGTGATGGATAATTACGGCCTGGGGCTCTCTCTACTGGAGAGTACTGACTTAGTGGTTTCAAAAGTACTTCTGAAGGGACATGGCACTCTAAGATGCTGGGAACCTTGTAGAGCCATGAAGACTGGAATGTGCAGTGGCAGTGAAGCAGCAGGGGAAAAAATGTGCTCAGAATATTCAAATATAAACTTTTCTGCTGCTACAATATGTCTGTTGTAGTGACTTAACTCCTTCGCACCTTAGCTCTTCTCATTCACACATGAAAGACAAACTCATTCCCAACCTCTTACAGGAGGACGAGTTGAAATTACACAAACCTCAACACATTTTAGTTTTCTCTCATATTTTCCATATAAAAGTTTGGTTTAAAGTTAAAGAGGAATCGCAAAATTTCCCACCGTGTTTCCATCCTTAAACTTCTAATATAGTTTTCTCCAGAAGGTCTGAATAAGTGATCTAGACACATAAGACATAAGAACCACTAGCATTTATTACTGCTTACTTCATCCAAGAGGGCAGAAGCATTGAATCCTGACAGCAAAGTTGTCTTTATTTTATCAACATGCACAATAAGGGAACAAACAGAAGAGATGCAGCTCCTGTGATCTTAGATCTTCTAAATAGCAATGTCATATTCAAGTCCAGAAAGTCTGTTGTCTCTTCAACCTTAACAAATGCAATACAACAGCTGGTCTTGTTCTTTGATTATTAAATATTAATAATATTTCATTTCACTCTACAACAATTGCACTGGGTTTCTTTTTTTATTTTAGATTATTTATTTATTTATTAAGACAGAGAGAGAAGGGGCATGCCAGGGCCTCTAGCTGCTGCAAACAAACTCCAGATGCACCTGCCACCATTGTGCATCTGGCTTACATGGGACCCAGTGGACCAAACCTGGGTCCTTAGGCTTCACAGGCAAGCGCCTAAATAGCCAAGGCATCTCTCCAGCCCTGCATTGGGTTTCTTTATAGGAATAATTAATGAGGTAAAATATTTTCAATATCTGTAAAAGAAAGGACCCCCTACTTTCAATGACAATAACAACTTCTCCTGTTATTATATTCAGTGGTACTCTCATTCATACATTGGAATATAATCAATGCCATTTATAAGGTTTTGACCAGAATGTATCACTATATACCAGTAATTTCTGCCTCCAGAATCAAAGCATGTGCTGTGCAGGCCTGGATGTGAGAGCTGACTAGAAAAAGAAAGAAAGAGCTGATTATAAAATCTTCTCTTCCATTAAAATTGATGTTTAATGTTCTCGAATGGATTCTCTGTCACACTTCTGAGGCTGTGTGTTACAGTTGAGATTATTTGTTTGTTTTCTCACCAGTTATACCCTGTAGAAATCAAAGTCAACTACTTTCCCTGTCTCAAGATCACTGACAATGAAACACCGTAAAAATCAACATAAGCTTGTCTTTATCCTTCTTCCTCTGCAGAGGAAAAAGAATAAGAGTTTGGGCCCACAAAGTTGGAAGAGCTGTATTTTTCTGGGTTATTTTATTAGAGAAAATATCATGAAGGTTAAAAGTAAACATCATATGGATACATGAAGACTTCAGTAGTCTGGAAAGGATTTTGATGGAATGATACTGCAGTTACAATTTTCATTTTTTTAATTTTCTAATTATTTTTAAGTCAACTTAAAAGTAGAGAATTACCAATTTTTAAATCCTGACATACACAAACTCACAGTAAATAGGAAAACAGTTTCATGACTTGTCTTTTAAAAAAAATCTGAAAAAAAAAAAAGGAAATCAGGCAAAATAACAATACATGATCTTAGCAGGGTATTTGTAGTGTTGAGTAAACACCTGGAATAAAACTGACACAGGAGTTTCTTATAACTCTCATGCAATTACTTCAAACCGCTACTACTGCCATAGTGGCCCGTCTGTCATGGTGGAAACCAACTGCCCTCCAACTGGACTGGAGGCCCGCTCCATGGGAGGGAATATATCCCTGATACTGAAAACTTAAAACAGGGGTAGTCATGAGCCCTAAGGGTGTAATGTCTGCTGCTGTCTGGCTAAATGTATATATTATGCTTATCAAACTTCCCAGTAAGCACTTATCTTAATGTTCATGCCCTTATATTAATGCTACTCTCACTTTTGGTAGAGAATCTTCTCTTTTCAGATGGCAGTGACCTTGGGATGACTCAGAAGGTATCATGGTGCTAGAAAGAAGTGACAAGAGTGCTCAGTACTGCAATAACTCTATCACACCTTTCAAAGCTCAGGGTCTGTTTTGGAAGAAGTGACAGAAAGAATGTAAGAGCCAAAGGAAGGGTAGGACTCCTTACAACGTGCTACTCCAGACGCAAAATGGCCTGGATATCCATGACCTCACAGTGCCTGACGCTACCTATACAAGACCATCATAGTAGGAGGAAAAGATGATGATATCAAAATAAAAGAGAGACTGATTGAGAGAAAGAGGGAATATGATGGAGAATGGAGTTTCAAAGAGGAAAGTGGGGGTAGGGAGGGTATTACCATGGGATATTTTTTATAATCATGGAAGTCATTAATAAAAAAATAAAGAAAGAAAAAAGAAAAGGAAAAAAATTAAAAAGTGAACATCAAATGAATATATGAAGACTTCTGTAGTCTGGAAAGGATTTGGATGGAATGCCATTTCAGCTACAATTTTCAAAATTTTAAATTGTGACAGAAACATTTTATCAATCCATTCTTATACATTTCATTGAAAAAAGGGGAGACAACCTTTGCTTGTGGATTTTGTTTTAAAGTTAGAGCTACAGCTTGCTTATGGAACAAATAAAAATAATAAAATAAAAATCAAATACATAGTAAATATCAAAAGAAAATCAAATACATAGAATAAAAATCAAAGATATAGTTCTTTGTTACTGAGCAAATAATTTCACACAGCTGAGTTTACCCCAAATAGATTCCTCTACTACTTCCCATGTCTATAAATATTTTTTATTTATTTATTTAATTGCGAGCAGAGAGAGAATGGGCACACCAGAGCCTTCAGCCTCTGCAAATGAACTCCAGATACATGCGCCATGTGCAACTGGGTTTACATGGGTATTGGGGAACTGAATCCAGGTCATTAGGTTTTTCAGGCAAGTGCCTTAACTGCTGAGCCATCTCTTCAACCCCTTCCATTTTTTTTTTTTTTAATGTGTATGTGAACTTTGCGGTGGCTGCACATTGTCATTCATGTTTCTTACAGCAGTACCCTGGCAGCCCATCTTGCGCGAATGACACCGTGGTTTACTATACATGAACGTACTGTTCACTTGCTTTATTTTTAAAGGTTAAAAAAAATGAGAACCACAATACATTCAGATGTCGAGACACCTGTTATAGTCTGATGTTTTGACGTGAACAGTCTGTGGACAATTTTTTTTTTTTTCTCACTGCACAAGGAATAAATTAGACTTGTCAGAAAATCATCTTCCTGGTTGTTCTAGTCTCTTCATATCCACTCATTTTCTGCTGTATTTAGCAGCATTTAATAATTCTACTCACTATTTCATGACTGGTGTTCTGGCAACTGTCACAGTTCTAGCGCTGTAAGTATAATAAATAGCTGCATGGACCAAAAACTTAAATCACTTAACACCTTTCTGGTTGAATTCATTTAGGCCACGAGGCTTCTGACCGTGCTGGCAGCTGGCATGCCTTTCCATCCGTGCATGGTCATACAGTTCCCGTTTCCTCTCGGCCGCTAGCTTGTATCATGTCATCTCAAGAGGCAGGTTAGCTATGCTTTCTAGGGTGATGCAAAGATGCTTAGTGTAAGCTGTGGTCAGACAACCAGAGAGATGCTGGCAAAGAAGACATTGTTAACTGCCTCCAGATTGAGCTAGTGTAAGAAACCATTCTTTTTTTAAAATATTTATTTTATTTTATTTATTTATTTGACAGGGAGAAAGAGAGAGAATAGGTGTACCAGGGCAAAAAAAAAAAAAAAAAAAAAACACAAAAAACCCAGATGCATGTGCCACCTTGTGCATCTGGCTAACATGGGTCCTGGTGAATCCAACCTGGGTCCTCTGGCTTTGCAGGCAAATGCCTTAACCACTAAGCCATCCCTCCACCCAAGAAGCCATTCTTAATCTATAGGAATGTGCATCGTCTGTTTGAACATAAGCCTTACAGTGTGAATGCCTATACAAAGCAGGCATCTTGTGATAACACACAGCCTCTGTTGAGTACTGTATGACCCTTTAAGATGCCCTGCAGATGTCTGTTGATATATTCAATATACAGGACTCCACAGACGAGAAATATGTCAGACAACACTACTAGTCACATATTTAAACAAATTCAAGATGAATGATCATAACTCTACTTACTTGGTCATTAAATTTTATGTTTTCAAAGGAAATATCAGGCTCATGAGAGGACACATGCGCTCCCTTCATTTTTCAGAACATTCTTTGTAAGTAATTTGACCTAAAAAGAAAGAAGTCAATTAAATAGGAACTTTTAACCTCTAGAGTTGACCTCTAGCCTGTCAGCTAAGATATCTCACAAGGGGTCTACTGTCATCTCTTGAAAACCTTCTTTCATAAAGCACACAAGACATGAAGGAGACACGTATGTTTGCCCTGATGAACCCCGGCTCGCTAACAGCCAATCCTCAAACTCAATGTCAGACTCAATCCTTCTCACTAAATGTGCCTGGCAGCACCTGCCTTGACATGTGACCTCTTTCTTTGTCCCCAAGATAATCAAGAAGTCATCCCTTGCATACTGTTCAGAGATTAGTGCCTTCCTAACCTCCCAGCTCTTTGGGGGCATGATAAGAAGGATGGAGAATAGCAAATATCTTTTGAAAAGAAATGTTTCTTCAATGACCCTTAACTAGTGATATTTTTGCTACCTTTCAGACCCTCAAATGTCTGGAGATATCTTTGGGTAAGATTGCTTTTGATTATATTGCCAAATGTGCTTTCACATATCGAAACTTATAGTAAAGTCACTCAGCTCAAAGCATCAGGAGAAAGAGGTTGGGAAAGTCTTCAGGTAAAGCTGGCTGGACCTGAGTAAGAGGCTCTGCCAGTCACTGAGAGGCACAGGACTAGCCTCGTATAAACTACAACACAGCCTCAGGAAAAGTATTAAGCTGTATTGGAGTCATTGCAGCAAACCTCCTTTCAGAGATCTGTAGCACCATTGTAAGCCTCTTTTTTCCACAACCACACAAAGAATAACATGACTTATGAATGCTTTTTCATTATCATCATTAGACCATATTTATAAAACTCTCAGATTTCTGAAGGCTAAATTTGAGGTAATATACATTCAGATGTTTAACATCAGTCCAGTTTCTCTCTCTTTCTCTCTATCTCTTTCTCATCTTCCTACAAAAACAATCCATATATTCCATACTGTCTGAAGAGCATGAAATTCTTATTTTAAGGAAAGCAAAAGACATTTTTCTTTAAAAAAAATTGTTTGGATAAATATGCTTTTAAAGCTGGTACTTCTTAACTCAGCTTAAAGCTTCTTAGCCCACTGAACAATCTTGATAAATTATCAGCGATCAAAGGGCCATTATATATTTGCTTTCAGATGAAAGCATATCTAGTCAGCTTATTTCAAAGAGTCAGCTTGGACCAGAAATGATAAAGATCATCTCTTAGCACATGTCCTGCAGGACTTCCCTGGGCAATCTCTTCCAAACTTGGCCTCAAATGCCATCTAAATTCCACTCGCATTCAAAAGTCACACAAATCCCCTGATTGCGGCAACAATCCACCCACTGTCAATTCGACCTTGTCACGTAGATGTTTTAAAATCAGCTGAAACTCAACAAATCCCAAATGAAATCTCTGATTCTCTGTCAACACTCTACCCTTGCCCTTCAAAAGGCAAAAGAGATCTAATCCACTTCATATGTCTTACGTTTTTTCTACCTAATGAAGTTTATCCATTGACTCAGTTGTGTAAATTAGAAATCTAGAAACGCTTCTTAGGAACATCCTCTTATTCTCACCATATGGCAAATCTAGCTCTGAAAGTTTTCTCATCAATATGTTTCCCATCTCACCCTTCTCCTCACCTCTCCTAATGCTACTTACAGTCCTGTGTCATCACCTCCTGTCTCCCCACTGCTTTTCCAGTGTTTTCACTGTGATGCTCCACTATCTCTAACTTACCATGACCTTGCCAATCTGGTGACATTGTCCTTGGTGCTGCCTCTGCTTGAAAAGTCCCCTACCCATCCCTTTTATTGGGAAACATTACTCACGATCCAGCTGCCAAGTAAAATATCCTTCCCTAAAACAAATGTGCACTATAAAGTCTAATATCCAAAAATTAGCTTAAGCTCCACACATGTGCTCCTGGAACAATTTCCATTTTGCTCATATAATTTTATTACAAAAGATAAATTACAGTTTGATTGGCATGTAGTTTCTCTCAATGGCACCAAACCCATCATTCTTTTCCTTGTTCCAGTTCAATTAAACAGAGTCAATATCTATTTGTTGAAAAAAAAAAATAAATTCATGTCAGGCATAATATACTTAGACTACAAAGCAAAGTATTTTGGCACCAAATGCAAATATGATCTTTCCTTCTGTCCAGTCATTCCTTTCCCTTTGAAAGTTTTCTTATGATTCTCAAATTATGTAGTCAAATTAGATCACTTTTACAGCCTATGATAACATGGGGTTTTGCAAAGCAAAATGCATATGCTGTGCTATGTTCACAAGCAACTTGATTGTATTTCAATATTTTCATGGGATACACATTTCCTGTCAGCAGAGTTCAAAGCTTTCATAAGACTGTCACTTTGTTATGAGAAAGACTAGGCAATTCTTGTTATGTGTGCTTAACATTTGAACATTTGCTATTATGATATCACTGTGACTACTAAATGTAGTTGACAATGTTATTTGGTAATATATCCTTAAAATATATTTCAGATAACACTTGAACTGTGTAAACACTTGTTGAGAGAAAGAAGAGAAATAAGAATGGTATTGTCTGTAATGGATGTCAAGTTAACTAGTATACATGACAGAGATAAATAGACAAAAAGAGGAAAAAAGATAGATGTGTTGACAATACATATTTTATATGAATAACTATTGAGACATAAATAGTAAATCATAAAATGTAAACCTACAAAAATTAATCCAACACAGATTAAAAATATAATTTAACAGACAAAAATATTTTGAATGAAAAATTAAAGAATGAATCCAAGTAAGAACTTCTTTTCATGAAGAACTCATTAACAAACTGAAAGCCAACATATTAGACACAACGAAATAAATAGATAAGGCAGTTCAGGCTCAAAACATTTGTATAAAAAATATGTCAACAACTAAAAATTCAACAAGATAAAAAAGCAGGATGGTCTAGAGAGATGGCTTAGTGGTTAAGGCTCTTGCCTGTGAAGCCTAACGACCCAGGTTCAATTCCCAAGTACCTACATAAGCCAGATGCACAAAGTGGCACATGTGTGTATGGAGTTCATTTGCAGTGGCTAGAGGCCCTAGAACACTCATATACACTCATATTCTCTCTCTCTCTCTCTCTCTCTCTCTCTCTCTCTCTCTCTCTCTCCTTCTCTGCCTCTTTCTCTCAAATAAATAATTTTTTAAAACATAAGATACATTGTTCACTGAAGTACTAAAACTCAAGGAAACATGCCATTATGAAGTATTGCCTAATGATCAGTGATGATATGAAAAGACACTCTCCACATTCCTGTGCAGGGAAACACTAATTAATGTCACAATGAAATGTCAGTATGCTCTCACCTACATGATGAAAAGTAAACATACTGACTGACAATACTGAGTTACCAGCGATGGTGAGACACTTCACTTAAGCAACAATTTATACTCTGGCATTGCAGAGAGACAGGCAAATTGCTCTACCGCCTTTATTTTCAACAACGATTTCTACAGCTGTATGCACAAATATTCCATGAGGCAATGTAGCTACTCTTCACATATATTCAGAAACAAGTGTCTGTGTTCCTTAAAAGACATAAACATAGAAGTTCATAACAGTACTACTCACAGAAATCAATAAAGACTAGAGTCCTTCCTCTTCTGCTAGGATACTAGACCTAAAACTAGGGAATCTATTAGAAACATAACAAAAATAAAAGGACATTTTAACACTTAATTTACTTCACTCACTGCATTCATAAGTCTCCTCCTTGGATAAACAAGTAAGTAGACAATGTAATTGCAGGAACTCAGGAGATGTCTCAGTTGGTAAAGTGCTCACTGCACAAGGACGAAACCTGCAAGCAGATCCTCGGCGTGTCCATAAAGCTCAGCATGGTCCACCCACTCCTGAAACTCCGCCAGTGGGAAGGAACAGGCAGGAATCCTGGGGCTTGTTAGCTTAGGGTCAGTTAGATCACTGAACCTGTGAGCTCCAGGTTCAGTGAGAGACCTACTTCAAAAAGTAAGATATAAAAACTAAAAACGTAAAAAATGCTGGAGAGACAGCTTGGCGGTTAAGGCATTTGCTTGCGAAGCCAAAAAACTCATGCTCAAATCTCCAGGTCCCATGTAGCCAGATGGAAATTGACACAAGCTCACAATGGCGCATGTGCCACAAAGGGACGCATTTGTCTGGAATTCGTTCACGGTGGCTGAAAGCCCTGGTGCATCCATCCTTTCCCTCCCTCCCTCTCTCTCTCTCTCTCTCTCTCTCTCTCCCTGTCTCTCTCTTTCCCTCAAAATAAGTAAATAAAGGCCGCGTGTGGTAGCGCACGCCTTTAATCCCAGCCCTTGAAAGGCAGAGGTAGAAGGATCGCCGTGAGTTTGAGGTCACCCTGAGACTCCATAGTGAATTCCAGGTCAGCCTGGGCTAGACTGAGACCCTACCTCAAAAAAAACAAAAAATAAAATTAAAAAAAATAAATAATAAACAAATAAAGGGGAGAATAACTGAGGAGTACTACCAAAATTGACCTCTGAACTACAGACACACACATACACACACACATACGCATAAACATGTATACATGCACACATACCATAAATACATATACATGCAATATTTATATAATTTAATTGTATGTTTTTCTTTAATTTATGCGTGGATGGATGGATGGATATGCACATGCCCACAGAGATCAAAGGACAACCTCAGCATGTTTGTCCTCTCCTTCTGCCTTCTTTTTGAGACAGTCTTTCTTGTTTATTCTGCTACATGTGAGCCAATCTATCTTGCCTGTCTATTTACCATTGTTGTAGTCACATTGGGATCACAGGTGCACCCGCCACTTTGTGTCTAGCTTTATTTGGGTATAGGGGAATTGAGCTTGGGGCAGCAGCCTTATAAGCAAATATCTTTAACTGATGTGCCATCTCTTTATCCTATTTTTTTTTTAACTAAAGTGGGAATAGTTATCTTCTACAGAAGTTGAGAATAAAATACCTAGTGAAAGTGTATACCCAGGGCTGGAGAGATGGGTTATCAGTTAAGGTGCATTTGTTGCACAGATTAAGGATCCAGGTTCAATTCTCCAGGTCCCACATGGGTGGTACATGCATCTGGAATTCTTTGGCAATGTCTGGAGGCCCTGGCATGCCCACTCTCTCTCTCTCTCTCTCTCTCTCCCTCTCTCTCTCTCTCTCTCTCTCTCCCTCTCTCTCTCTCTCTCTCTCTCTCTCTCTCTGTCTGTCTCTAGTAAATAAATATAAATAAAAATAAAAAAGAAAGTGTATATCCATATTCAGGGCAATTGTACAGCTAGATAAAATTTATATAATTTTATATAGAAGTATATAAATACTTCTTTGTTCCACTGATACTGGCAATAAGGTGAGCCCATCATAGCTAGACAGAAATCTGGAGGGTACTAAATCTACAAGTCTTCTCAATTTGGAAACTACAAAATAATGTTTCTCTCCTGTCTCATCTGTGCTCTGATGTTCCATCTGTTACCAAGAGAAAGTGAATGCATGCCTGTGACTAACTGCCATAATGGATATGTAAATGTTCTCAGTTGATGACATTTCATTTACTGGTTCACTCAGAGAATGTTTCTTAGACCCCTACTGTATTTTGGGCTTTGAGAAGAGTATGTTTTTGTCTTCAAAGAACTTATATTCCATAAATCAAAGGAAAAGGAAGGAGAGAGAGAATAATCTATTAAATAAGACACATATACATTGCAGTAAGACCAATATTAGATCTGAATGAAGAAATGAAATATGTAAAATTACAAGGAAGCCTAGTTTCAGCCAAAGTGTTCAGGAAATGATTTGCTGATAAGATGAAAGAGTGGAAAAGAACCAGAATGTGCACACCTCCTTGGACTCCAGTTTGAACAAGTATGCAAGCAAAGCTCCATTTCCTGGGGCATTGTGGTAACACACACTGGAAAACAAGACTCCTTTACAATCCCTGCTTAGTTTGAAATGTTGACCAGACAGCTACAGAGAGTTGCCGAGCAGGTAACTGCATGTGCAGATATAGAATTCAGTGAGAGCTTGGGGCGGGGGGGCGGGGGGGGGCGGGGTACTGTAGACACTAATGGAATTAGTCAGTCTACCTGAGGAATATGAAGTCATACCTGTTCTGTACAGAGAAGGTGTAGATGGAAATCAAAGCCCAGGTAGGTCAGAGGAAAATCCTGATGTGCGCCAAGAAAGAGTGGTGGCACACGCCTTTAATCCCAGTAGTAGGGAGGCAGAGGTAGGAGGATTACCGTGAATTTGATGCCACCCGGAGACTACATAGTTAATTACAGGTCAGCCTGGTCCAGTGTGAGATCCTATCTCAGAAAAACAAACATGCATGCCTTTAATCCCAGCACTTGGGAGGCAGAGGCAGGAGGATCGCCATGAGTTTGAAGCCACCCTGAGACTACAGAGTGAATTCCAGGTCAGCCTAGGATACAGTGAAACCCTATCTTGAAGAAAAATAAAAAAGAGTCCTGCTGGGCGTGGTGGCGCATGCCTTTAATCCCAGCACTCGGGAGGCAGGGTAGGAGGATTACTATGAGTTCGAGGCCATCCTGAGACTACATAGTGAATTCCAGGTCAGCCTGAGCTAGAGTGAGACCCTACCTTGAAAAACCAAAAAATAAAAATAAAAAAAGAGTCCAAATTCAAGACAGAAAATGCAGCATGGGTTAGAGGTTAAACCTAGGAAAGTGCCAGAAAGGAAGTGTTTAAAGAAAAGCATAAGTGATGAAACTAATCACACTACCATTCCTAGCTGAAGTAATATGAAGAGAGAAAGAACTGTTTGCTGCTTTGAGCACCATTTTGTGGAAGAGTAGGGGATGAAGTGGGCTAGAAAATGAATGGGAGCCGAGGAAGGGGAGAACAGTGGTCATTATCACTGGTTCAGATATTCCCCGGGCTCCAGGCTTTACAAACCACTTTCCCTAAAAAAACAAATGTAGGAATTTGCTTCACAGTAGAGAAATAGAAAACACCAGCCAAATAGCAAAAAAAGAACACATGGCTTTTTGTGTAGCAACAATTAGGTAAGGAAAATTATTTAGTAAATTTTCAAAACTCTGGGAAATGGGGCCGTTTCTTTCCATCACTTTATCAACTCTCATAAATTCAGGACAAAAACAAGTAACAGGGCCAGAGAGATGGTTAGTGGTTAAGACACTTGCCTGCGAAGCCTAAGGACCCATGTTCAATCTCTCTCCAGATCCCATGTAAGCCAGATGCATAAAGTTGAAGCAAGCACAAGGGCACACTTGCCCACGAGGTGGTGCAAGCATCTGAAATTCAATTTAGTGGCTGATGCCCTGGCATGCCAAGTCTCTCTCTCTCTTTCCTTCTATTTAAATATATATTATATTATATATATTATATAATATATAATATATATATTTAAGTGGCTGGCAGATCAAGCAAATCTGATTGTGGACTCATAAGTATCCAATAATCCTGTCAAAGTTTATGTTCTCCTGTGTTCTGGGCTTTGGTCTAAAAACTAGATTTAAGGACATGGAGGTGAACAAAATTCAAACCTTATTCTTGAGCTTTACAATTTAAATGGGAAAATTGAAAAAGATCATCTGCTATGGGAAATTGAATTTTATATTACAATCATAATACAAATTTAAAGGTAGCAAATGGATAGCTAAAAAGTAGGTTAAGAGATGCCTGTCCTAGAGTCATCCTTTGAGTTTTCAAAATAGTTCTCAGTCACCTGATGTAAGGCCATATGCATGGGTATTTTGAACAACTGAGTAAATTATGATAACAGTATGCTCACTTTACTCCAAATAATTATAGTCTTTCAGATAAAGGTATTGCTCTACACATAATTGGGCATTTTAATACATGCATTTTCTTGATAGCTAAAAGTATATGCACAAAAATATGCATCTTTGAATATCATGATTTAAATTTCTATAACCAAGAAAGATTAAAACATATTAATAAAAAAGAAAAAAGTTAATGTTAGTTAAAATGGAGATATTTCATCACATGGAATAAGAATTTAAGCATCATATAAATACTTCTTAATTACATAAACACTAGCAGTTTATAGTCTTTGATGTAGATCCTCAATTATGCCTATATTTATGTTGAATAGGAACGTTAGTAAATTTCATTTGGGTGTTTTGTTTTGTTTGCTTGTTTGTTTTAGAAGAATACAACTGCTCTAAGGTATTAGAAGCCATAGCTAAATTCTCCAGCAGCAAACATGTTTTGTTCCATTACTCATTTAAAATCACCCAAGCTCTTCAGAACAACCAAAAACAGATTTGGCTGCCCAGGTGGGAGAATTGCCAAGTAGGGGCTGTGCATTTCTATGAGGTAAAATTTAATAGTGTAGCTTCTCAAAATGTGAGGAAAAAAGAAAATCTGGAAACAACCTGAATGTCCATCAGTAGGAAAACATGAACACAAATTGTGTTATACTCACACACTAGAATACTAATCAGCAATTAGAAAGAACAAAGTACTGATACAGACCTATTTCTACAAACACATACATGAATCCCAGGAGCACAGTGTTGAGTTCATATTGTTAATTCATATTCATATTGTTAGTTCATATTGTTAAAAATTGATATACGGTGACAGAAATAGGAAAGTGATTGCATTTTGTAGAAGAGAAGAAATACTAGAAAAGTTTCTGGGATGGTGAGATCCTCTGAATTTCTTTTATTTTTAGTTGTTGTATCAAAATTAAACATATTGATTGGATATTATATGTTGTATCAATATATGTATACATTATAAAATGTTCATATCACAGTAAATAAATACATCTCTTCAAACAGTTACCACAAATTTATGATAGCATCCAAAACCTCTTTTACTTGATAGATAGATATATATCATATATGTGATAATATACAGCATATAATATATGATATAAAATATAACAGATATAATATATATAACATATACACATATACAGATCATTTGTAGTCACCCTACTGTGCAAAAGTAAAAGAATTTCTTTCTCCCATTTAGATATATTAACATTTACTAATAATCAGCTTTTCCAGTCTCTTCCTCCCCTACTTCTCCAGCCTTTGGTAATCACTATGCTCTTCTTGACTTCTATGAGGGTAACATTTTCCAGATATAAGTGTGATCACACAGCTCTTGTCTTTTTGTGTCTGGCTTATATAATTTAGTATAAGAATGTTCTCTTTTATATAAGTATGTACAACTTTCAAAACCCATCATACTGGAACATTTTAATATCTATATGTCTTCATGTATGTAAATGGCTTTTTAAGCAATAAAATGTGACTTTTCCAGTAACCTAGCAAAGAATTTATAGGAACAGATAACTAAAACATAAAGTAGTCCATACATTAAAAAAAAAACCTCTTTAGAATTTATAGGTAATTATAATCTCTGAAATTCTCTTGTTGAATTTATTATTATCCTGTTTAAAATCAAAAAGAATAAGAGTTACAGAAAATCCTAGAAATATCACATCAAGTTTTAGCCTTTCTATCGATGAAGGTGCTTAATATTCTTTTTCAAAGAGAGCACACACTTTGATGTTTCTTTAGGGATGCAAAACTCCCCACTTGAAAAAAAAAAAAAAGTCTTGCATTAACAATTCTGGAAATAATGAGGGACTCTGTTTTTCATTTTAACTTCTTTCATTCTTTTCATGCAACACTTAATTCAATTAAAGTTGTTGACATGCCACAGTCCAATTTTTAATGTCATGATGCAGCAATTGACCTCTTTTGCTCCAGACTGTTGTTTTATTAATCATGCTTACATGGCACATGTTAGCCCAAGACTCAGGATGACAGAACCTTGTGATTGACTGATAATTAATTGATTTTTACCAGAAATATCTCTTTGATACAGCAAGACATGGAACGTGAAAAAAAATCTTGGGATTTAATATTTTGAAACCCAATTGATTTGTGCTCATTAAAAAATTAAATTATAGTAGAAACTTCTTATTAACTTAACAGCCATGGGATATGAAAATAATAAATGAAATCATTGAAAGTTACTGGATGTTCCTGCCTGGTAAGAATCCTATCAGAATCAAGAATTCCAGAACAATATTCTTTCTTATAAAACTACCTCTCAAATTGGTCCTTTGGGTCACTATAGCAGAGACAAAAAAGGGTGGGCCAGCAGTAAGTAGTATTGCGGGGAGAATTCCAGTTCCATTTCATTTTAAATATCTTCAAAGTATTTGCACGTGTGTTTTACTCAAAAAAAAAAAAAAGGAAAGAAAGAGAAAAAAAAAGAGGATATATATATATACCATCAGGTACATCCAGGAGAGCTGTTATAATTTTTTCATCTACAAAGACATTAGCGCACCATGAACGTGGATTGACCTTTTGCCCCATACCAATTTGCTCATCTTCTCACCAGGACAGCAAGTCAATTGCACAAGTCCCCTGATGGGCAGAGCAGACTTTAGCATGTCTGATATAGGCAGCTTAAGTTATCCATTGTAGGGCACTGAGGAAGAAGCTGGAAAATGGAATTTGAGCTGGAGAAGAGATAAAAAGTAGGATCAGTCTCACAGCCCACTTGACTGTGTAAATAACGCTGGGCTCCCTCAGAGGACTTATTGTTACCATCACATTTACATCGTACAAATCTCTGGAATCTGCTGGCTTGTGAGGCTTTAACCTGAAACATAAATCTTACCCAATTATAACATGTGAAGAAGTGGTTGTGAGCTAAACAACAAATCTCTTTACACAGAACTTGAACATGGGACTTCATCTTTGTGTTACGATCAGTATTTTCCCCAACTTTGTTCAATTTAAAAAGACATAGTCTTCATGAGCTAGGCATTTGTTATTTCTACATAATAAAGCTAATGTGTGTGAAAATAAACTAAAATGAATGGTAGCTAACCAAAGGAAAGGAAATTTGTAAACCAGCATCTCGTTCATCAGGTAAGATGTTTCATTGTCTTTCTTTAACTTGATTGGAAAACAAAATTACATAATCTTTCCTGTATTTCAGATCAGGATAGCAAACCTGCTGTCATAATGATACAATATATTATGCAATATATTATGATGGAGATTATGTGTGAATGGAATAGCAGTCATTCAAATTCTAACAGTAATATCTTATTTTTATAGATTGAGTCAAGATTATTCACATAATATCTAAAAATTAATTTTTTTCATAAAATTTGGGTGATTTTCAAAATGCCCTAAGAACTAAAACAAAAATAAATGGGCATTAACCACTTGTTGTAAATGAATGAAAAAATATTTATTTTATAGAAGTAAAATTGTAAAAGTTGCCACTCATCCATGGATGGAATTAATGCCAAGGATGTTACATGAATATTTATACAGGCTATTTAGGCTCCATCTTTGAAAAACTCAAAGGGTCACTAGAAAGATGAAATGCAAAGCTCTAAAAATCAGAAAAACACAAAAGGGCAAATATTTAGAATGAAAGAACTAGTCAGGTAAAAAGCATGTGTCCTTATTAGAAAGTGTAGATTGGAGAAAAACTGCTATAGAATGATTTTCTTAGCCACAGTTTTGCAGATGTAAAAGTCATAGTCTGGACATCCAGAAGATAAAATTTCCTCTATGACATTCAAAAAGGCAAAATAGGAAATAAAAAGAGACAAAAGACCACAGTCACACAGGAAATTAGATCAACACTCAAGCAGTGGAGCCAAATGAAACTAAAAAGCTACTATACAGACAAGCAAAGCATTCACAGAGTCAATGGACATCCCACAGAATCGGAGAAAATCTTCACCAGCTATACCTCTGACCAAGATCTAATATCTAGAATCTACAAAGAACTAAGCAAAATAAATTAAAAAATCAACCACCTCAATCAAAAAATAGAGTAGAGACTTAAGCCAGGCATGTTGGTGCATGCCTTTAATCCCAGCACTCGGGAGGCAGAGGTAGGAGGATTGCTATGAGTTCGAGGCCACCCTGAGAATACATACTTAATTCCTGGTCAGCCTGGACTAGAGTGAGACCCTACCTCGAGAAACCAAAAAAAAAAAAAAAAGGAGAATTTTCAAAGGAAAAAATACAAAAGGCCATTATACACATAAGAAGATGCTCATCTTTGGTCGTTAGAGAAATGCAAATCAAAACTGTTAGGAAAAAGTAGGAAAGAAAAGAGAGGGAAGATGTGGTTCAACAGAAAGAAAAAGGCTTTATTCAGAAAGCCTGATAAAGGCCCTAACCAGGCATGGTCAGAACACCCCTTCCCTTATAAACTATGGGATATTTATGGGGCTTTGGGGATCATTGGAATTACTTAATTGCAGTGCAGCACATCTTGCCTCAGGGTAGAGTCCATTATTTTAAGGTTAAGCTGTTTTTGGAGTCTGGAGTGATGGCTTCACAGTGAAGGCACTTGCCCGCAAAGCCTAACAACACAACCCAGGTTCAATTCCCTAGTACCCATGTAAGGCCAGATGCACAATGTGGCTGTGGCTCATGTACCTGGAGTTCATTTGCAGCAGCTAGAGACCCTGGTGTGCCCATTAATTCTTAGTCTCTCTCTTCCTCTCTCTCTCTCCCTCTCACTCTCTCTCTCCCCGTCCTTGCAAATAAATAAATAAAATATTTTTTAAAATTGACTCTAATCAGTAAATGCCTGTCCCAGAATTTGGTTGCCCCTCCCCCCACACACACACAGTGAGCTGTTGGTCAGGGAAACTCATGAGGTCCTGTAAAAACTGTAGGCCATTGCCAAAACACTTGATTACCTGCCAGAGCTAAATGGTAAAACCCCGCTGCTAAAGATACCACAGTCTGGCTGCAGTCACAGGACATCAGAATACCAAGCTGGAACCAAAAGGGAAACTAGCTCCCTCCTGGCTAGCCCTCATATGCTGGAGAACCCTATTGGAGCTGCCAGAGGAAGGCAGTGACCAACAGCTTGAATAAGCAGGGTCCCTGCAGATTGTGAAATCAACCAGCTGCACAAGAAGTACACACGTGTGCAATAATGGCATGTAGCCTCTACAGGTAACCAACTGTTCTCTGATTGGGCACAAGATCTGCTCAGTGGAAGAGAACTCATATTTGATGTTACAAACCAAGTGAGAATACCATGGTCAGGAAACAGACTTTAGAGCAAAGTACCCACTGCTCTCTGGAGCAGAAGAGTGGGCTTTCAACACCAAAAAAAAAAAAAAAAAAACTCTCAAATAACTTTGCATATCCCCTTTGACCAAAGCTATTCTCACTCTTGGTTGGAGAATCTGTTTTATTTTAGAGATGGCAGAGAAAATACAGGAGAGCCAAGATCCAGACAAAAAGATCGCCAACTGTTCACCAAGAGCCTTGCCATTGCTCTCACATCTCCCCGGTCCTAGGAGAAAATGAGGAGGAAACAGCAGCCTAAGTAGTGTTCTTACTGCTAGCCTGGCAACTAGCTCCAGCGTGATGGTGACAGACATGGTGATCAACTGCAACCTATCAAAACAGAAATCCAGAGGCAACAGAGAGCTCACCACTAAATCAAAATGCCAACAAGCCTGCTATGGCTCAGGGGACATTGTGGAAAAGGGGGCAGAACAGAATGATCGTAAGAACCACAGAGTGGGTCGGAATAATCTGAGGCAACCTCCCACCCTGTGCTATCCCACAGGGACTGACTGAGGCATTCCTGACCCCACAGTGGGTACAATAATCTCACTGAGGGCTTGGGGGTAATGGGAGCTGGGGTGAGGGATAGAAAAGTATGGCCTGGTGTGTGTGTGCATGCGTGTGTGCATGCGTGAAAATCAAGACAACAAAAAAATCAGTATCTATGGAAGTAATCATGGATTGAAAAGGTGACTTACAAATGCTAAATGCTTGTATGAATGCTGAAACACAGGGGAGGATGGCAGAGGAAGGGGCTCAAGTTAAAAGCCTCTGACCTAGAGAGCAACAGTCCACCTATTTGCATATATAAGTAGGATCAGTTGTGAAGCAAAGCAAATAAATTCATCTCAAATATTTATAAAGCATTAGGAAGCTTTAGAAGATACTTGAGTGTAACAAAGAAAATTCATAAGAGCTGTGCTTCCTTAAATATTCTTCTATCAGTTATGTCTAAAATCAATGTAGTGAGAACATCTTGAAGTCAGGGATCAGTGAAGAACCATCTACAACAATATTTTTTATTAAATTTTCTTTATTTATTTAATAGTGGGAGGAGAGAGAGAAAGAGAATGGGCACTCCATTCCATAGCCACTGCAAACAAACTCTAGATGCTTGTGCTACCTTGTGCATCTGGCTTCCATGGGTGCTGGGGAAGTGAATGTGGATCCTTTGCAGGCAAGAGCCTTAACCACCAAGCAATCTCTCTGGCCTCTACACCGATCTTTAAAATCATGACAACCTGAGACATTCTGAGTCAATTCAGCATTCATTGAGCACTGTGTGTACAGGCTCTGTGCCAGCCTCTGGGAGTGAAGGATGGATGGACATCATCAATGAAGATCAAGGAAAATGCTGAACCTCATCTTTCAAAGCATCCACATTGAGGACGTGGAGAAAATGTTGCAGAAGAAATTAGAGAAGAGGGAATAAAGAACTAAAAGAGGAGGCCCTTCACCTAGCCAGAGTGAGGAAAGTTTATAGCATAGGTTGTGTGTTAAACTTA
The DNA here is from genome assembly GCF_020740685.1 of Jaculus jaculus. Classification (NCBI taxonomy): domain Eukaryota; kingdom Metazoa; phylum Chordata; class Mammalia; order Rodentia; family Dipodidae; genus Jaculus; species Jaculus jaculus. The sequence goes on along the minus strand of NC_059114.1, from coordinate 75,753,613 downwards.
CTCTCTCCCAAAGGCTGAGTGAGGTTGCCCTTAGGGGATGACCGGTCTGGATACAGCAGATAGTGCCACATAATTCAAAGAACACAGGAAAACCTTGTGTTTTTACTCCAGTGCTTGACACTGAGTTTATACATGAAAGAACATTATGCTCATTATAAAGCCAGACTGCCCAATTTGGGTTTTAGAAGTATCCTGCAGACATGTTAGATAAGACTGGAAAGATAAGTCTGGAAAGAAAGATCCTAGGGAGGGCAGTGTTAAAAGAATCCTGAGAATAAAAGCAATGCATTTGAGAAACTGTAGACATCAGGAAAATAATTTAATAATTAATTTAAATATATTTAAAGAAATAAATTTAAAAACAATTTAATAATTTAAACTGTGGGAAAACCAGGAAATAATTTGAGAGAAAAAGAGGAAAGAGTGACTATTTTGTATGGGTTGGCTAGAGAAATATGTAAGACTGACTTCAGCTGGCTCAATCAGAGATTGCGTTATCACTGTAGCTCAGTGTGATCTGTAGTTATCACTTAGAACGGAGAGAAGTCAAAAGGGAGGGAATGGCAATGAGTTCTGTTCTGAAAATGGTTACGGAGGTACCGGCAGACTTTAGACAGACAGTGGAGCAGGCTTTGTAGCCGAAACACCCATGGAGCAGTCAAGATAAGACACTTAATTCTGGGCATCATTAACATCTAGACAATTTAAAAAGACTGAGAGAGATGATATTTCCATGGAGAAGAATTTAGCCTGAGGAAGGCAGCAGACAGAAGGTAATTCTCAACCTCAAGGTTGAGAAGCAAAAAGAAATGAGGAAGAGTACAGGGACACAGAAAAAAGAAAAAGAAAAAGAAAAAGAAACATTTGTGATAAGAAAAAAAAAAAAAAAGTAGGACATAGAACCAAAACTCTCCAGGAAACGAGCCCTGAGAAGTCTGTGCTGCTTATGAGAAACAGCATGCCAACTGCTGAGACTCAGCGGTGTCAATGAAGCACTCAGCAAGACTTGGGGCCTGAGACCAGCGACCACCAAGCTGACATGAATAGAAGGGGCGTTTGAGGAAGAGGCACCTGAGAAACCCTTGATGGGTGTCAGTGGCCAGTCCTCACTCATTGCCAGCCCTACCAGTTAACATGGAGCTGCAAAAGACTGCATAGCTTGTGACTCACTTCCATTAAAACTCAACTCCATCCCCCGTGTTCAAGGACTATTAGGCCTCAATCACTGAAATCTTAACACTTGGGAGGCTTCACAAATCAGAAGGAACAAGACAATTTCCACAAAGAACTGTGATTTTTCAAGTTGTTTCCATTCCTCACTTTATAATGGTGTCATTACTTAGACTTGCAGACACTACATAAAGTGAAACCATTCACTCAGGCTGACATTTATACAGGCTTAATCAAATGCCTGTGAGATGTGTGGCAAATAACTAACCATAGCACCTAAGAGGGAGGGGCGTGATCCTAAAATATGTTCATAGTGCATCCTAGAAAGGCAACAAGTAAGCTATCTTTCCACAATGAGATAAAGTTGAAGAAAAAATATTGTGCTGGCAATTCAAAGCCACCGGAGTGTGGGCTGAAAACCCCAGCACCCTCACCACACGCCACTGCGTAAGTCATCCTAGGAGGCGAAGGCATGCTTTAGTCAGAGATGATTTGAACACACATGCCTCGCCTTATGCACTGACATGTGAAGCCACCTATGCCAGTCTTCCTTGCCTTTGCAAAGTTGTATAGAGGAGAATCCCACTTTAACAGCCCTACTGAGCAACTAGAGGCAAGAGTGTGTGGCACTCTTGGAGAACTGCTAGAGAATGATGTCACTTTCCATCTCAGCTTGTTCCGAACACTCAGGAAAGGGTCCCTATGAGCACGATTGACATGAAGACCCCCTGGGACCATTGGGTAGCTCTGAATCCAGCCCTATGGGACTGACCTGGTTTTTGAATCATATCTAGACCAAGAGATTCTTAGTTTTATGGCTCTAATAGTTTTATGCATATGATAAAAATCCATGGAAAGTGAACAAGCACCAAATTCAGAGTTAAATTTGCTAAGTAGCCATTCCTCAGACCTTTTAGTTCAAGAAAGACTTAAGAGGCATTAAACACCGTGTGTCTTATCTTGATTTAGTAGGAAAAAAAGTCTTTATTTCTGTCTCTCTGTCTCCTGTCTTACTCTCTCCTCTGTCTCTCTCTGACACTGCCAAGAGAGCTACAAAGGCTTTTAGCCAGGCATGGTGACACATGCCTTTAATCCCTACACTCGGGAGGCAGAGGTAGGAGGATCACTGTGAGTTCGAGGCCTCCCTGAGACTCCATAGTGAATTCTTCCAGGTCAGCCTGGACTAGAGTGAAACCTACCTAAAGAAAAAAAAAAGAGAGAGAGAGAGAACTTTCTTTTGTCTTCACTCTTTAATATACTAGTCAGGAAAATCAAACACAGTAAGTGTTAAGTAAATAATGCAAACCCCTTTTGTTTATGGACTACATAAGTGCAGGATGTTTATCACTTGACTGTGCACCTCTATCAGGTCAGTAGGTCAAGAGTCTTGGCATATTTACAAAGACAAGTTGCCCCTACAAAGCTGTGGGTCTAGGAATGTTTCACACAGGTGATCTTCCGAGAGATTCAGTCCTCACACGCCCTGATGCACTGTGCACCACTGTGGAAGCAGAAATAAATCCCAGCGCTTTCTGCTGCTGTGCTTGGCTCAAAGCAGGAGCTGACATTTATGCCCTCATTTTGACTCACTGGTTGTTCAAATATTGGAGGAGATATGTCCCCAAGACAAGAAATTTGGGAAAGTAAAATGTGGAGCCTGAAGACAAAAACCACTCCAGTGACTAAAGATACTTCCCACTCAAAACACTGCTCTCAAGACGAATGTGTTTTCAGATCCACAGTGTGTTTTGTCTTGATTAAGTAGGAAATGAACTTTTTATTTCTGTCTCTCCGTCTCCTGTCTCAGTCTCTCCTCTGCTTCTCTCTGACACTGTCAAGAAACTATGAAGAAACCACTTGGATATTTCTTCCCCAGAAATGCAGTAAAGAAATGCACAGAAACCGAAAGGTCATCTAGGTGGCAAAATGACTGTGAAGAGGCCCATGGCTGGGGTGGTCACAGGCCCTGGGAGGGGGGTGAGGGACCTACTGCTGTTTGGCTGAGTAGACTTGCAAACTCTCTTCTACATATTTGTTTATACCCACACATTAGAATTCCTGAAAAACTTCTTTAATGCACAGACTCATAAGTGGTCAAAGTGCTGAGAATGAAAGACTGTTAAGTGCTCAGTCCTAAATCAGACATCATTATCACCTCCTCCAAAGCTCGGGGAACATCATGGAAGAGGAGATGGAAAGAAAGAAGAGCCAGAGTACTTGGAAACACTGCCTTCTGAGCAAGACCTGGACACTGCATTCGTGGCCTTGCAGCACTGGTGGGCGCCTGCATGAGACCTGCCCCGGGCTGGGTGGGCTCGTCGCACTCCATCATGTACGTGGGTGGGGCTCGTACGCCTCACCTCAGCCGGAGGAGCTGTTGTGAGTTACTGGTCGCTGAGCAGGGGAAATCATGTTCTATTTAAGGAACCCTCATTAAACTCAGTACGTTAGACAAAAATTTTAGAAGACATGAAAGTAGAAGTGTCTAGTCGTGAAGGAGAAGGGGTTCAGAGAGAGTGTGAGGGAAAAAAGAGGGAATGGGGGTTAATATGATCGAAGTACATCATATACGTCTATCAAATTTTCAAAACATAATAAAGTCATTTTTAAAAGAATTCTACATGGGGCTGGAGGGATGGCTTAGTGATTAAGATGCTTGCCTGCAAAGCCAAAGGACTTCAGTTCCTGAATTCCCCAGTACCCATGTAAGCTAGATGAGCACGCCCTGGAGTTCGTTTGCAGTGGCTGGAAGCCCTGACGTACCCATTCATTCTCTCTCTCTCTCTCTCTCTCTCTCTCTCTCAATCTCTCTCTCCCTGCCTCTTACCTTCTCTCAAATAAATAAATAAAAATAAAATATTTTTAAAAAGAAGTCTACATGCCAAATTAAGTAGCTTTATTCCTCCCAGAGAGTCCCTTAATTCAGAAAGCTCCTGTGGGTTGGAGCCTTGACACAGCTTGTGTGTTCCTTGTTAAAACTCCCAGTTGAGATTCAACTGGAAGACACCTGCTTGTGTGCTTTCTTAGTAATAATCAGGGGTTTTCAGGATCACTAAGGCTGTTGCACTGGATTCAGTTCCATACTAGCTGCTATATAGAGGCTGTCCTCAGTTCCACTCACTAGGGGTCCAGGTTTTCCAGAGAAATGGACCAATAGTACCCCCGCATATACACATACATGTGTGTGCACGCACACACACACACAGAGAGAGAGAGAGAGAGAGAGAGAGAGAGGTTGCTTTAAACCTTTAAGGAGTTGATTCACACCACGGTGAGGCTGCCAAGACCAAGACCAAACCTGAAATTTGCAGGACAGGCCTGCAGATCAGATGGGAGAACCAAAGATCCAGGGAAGAGTGGATTCTGCAGCCCACATAGAAAGACACTCTCCTGGCAGAATTCTTTATTCCTCAATGACTTTTATTTCAAGAAAGACTTAAGAGGCATTAGCGCATTGTGGAGGGCAGTTGTCTTTACTCAAAGTTGGCCACCCTAAATCTTAGTCATGTCTGAAAAGTGCCACCATCTTTTCATCTAGACTAGTGTCTGACCAAAACTAGGTACCCTGGTTGCAAAAGACTTGAATGCTTACATCTTACAATCCAGATTCTATTTGTTAAAATGTCAATGCCCAAGATAAATATATCAGAATATAGGACCTGAGGAAGGTGATTAGATCATGAGGGTGGAGCCCCTGAAAGCAACGTATGTATAGTTTTCAAAGACAATTCAGGGAACTACCTTGACCCTTCTTTCTGAGATGGGACACCATGTTAAAAGATGCCCTGTATGTGCCATGACAGACACTCTCACCAGGCATTGAATTTGCCCCTAGCTTGGTGTTGGACTTCCAGAACTCTGACGAAAGCTTCTGCTGTCTGTAAGCTATTCAGTCTGCTGTAGTTTGCTGTTGTAATGGTGCAAATGGCAAAAGACAATGTGATCAACTATTTGATGCATTGAATTAACAGTCAAACCCTCCAGCATGACAGTTTGTTTCATCAGAGCCTGGCAGCCAGGCAAAACTAGAAGTAGAAGTCCACTGAGAATCAGGGGGTAAAATGGAAGCAAACATCTTCATGGAAGACTAGTCATGGAAACAATTAACCATATTCCTCTCTTTAGTAGCACACACTAACACCCAATGGTAGAGAGTTCCAAAAGACAGGAACACTGGGAAAAGAATGAGTGAAAAGTCATCTTAAAGCCTACCTAGTACACTAATCCAACTTAAAACTCTTATTTATAAAATCTGTGCTAATAAAATTGACCTTAGTGAAAACTAATTTTTTACTTAGAATTTAGAAGACATAAAATGCTACAAAAATTCCAAAGTTCATAAGAAGTCTTGCCAATCAGAAGCAGGGTGATAATAATAAATAATAAATTAGGACATAAAGTTGAAAGACCAACCATGTACCCAGTGGTCTTCAATACTTTTGAAATTGTGAACAAGATATATCTCACTATATTTGGCATTTCAACTACCCATAAGTAAGTATACTGATCAGTGCATTAGACACATTCAGAATGTATCTGATAAGGTATTATAATACATTACTACTATCCATATCTACAACTTTTTCATTGTCTTCAATAAAACTTCTGTGTTCAGGATGGAGAGATAGCTTAGTGTTTAAGGCATTTGCCTGCAAAGCCTAAGGATCCATGTTAGACTCTCCAGAGATCCCACGTTAGCCTGATACACAAAGGTGAGGTAAGTGCAAGATTGCACATGCCCACTAGGTGGCACAATCATCTGGAGCTCAATTGCAGTGGCTGATGCCCTATCATGCCAATTCCCTCTCTCTTTCTCTCTTTCTCTCTTTCTCTCTCTCCCCCCCACAAAAAACTCTGCATTCCCATTTATCTGGTGCTGACCTCACTCTCTGTTGGAGAATTTGCTTCTCTTTTTCAGATGGATACAGATCCTGATGAGAGAATCAGCCCATTGCACCTCAGCAGGCCCCAGCTGAAACCAAGAGTAATTGTGGAAATGAGCAAGAGTTCTGCTTTCTTGGTGAACCTGGTATCAGCACAAGGGTGAAGGAGATAGACACAGAGAACACTCAACTCCTACCAAACCAGAGATCCAGTGACACAGAGGCTCCCAAGACTTCATCACTGAAGTAGACCCAAAACAAACCCAACATGGCTCAGGGAAATTCGCAGAAGAGGAAGGGGAAAGATTGTTAGAGCCACAAGTTGGGTCATTATGCACAGAGACATTGCCTCTTACCCATAACTGATGGCTACCCCCACAAAGCATGACCCATATTCCCCAACGAGGAGGGTCCCTGCGGGGGGGGGGGGGGCAGGGAGGAGGCTAACAATGGAACCAACATGACTGTATACACACTGTGTACATAAATAAAAAAAAATAGATACAACTCCCTGCATTCATTAAATAATAATGTCCCCTCTCCCTCCTCCTCTCTCTCCTGGTAATATGTATGCTACCTTCTGTGTGAACATTGGACTACTCAAGTTTCCTCCCATAAGCAGAAGCATATATTTTCCCTTTATCACATGGCAGATTTCGCACAGCATGTCTTCAAGTCCATCCACCATGCAGCGTTAATCAAAAGTGCACTTCTTTTCATGGCTGAACTATATCTCCTTGTGTCCAAGTGCCACATTTTGTTTATTCATACATCATTTGGTTATTGTGACTACTGCTGCTGTGAAATGGGTCTGAAAACACACAAGTACCTGCTTAAAATTCTTTAGGATTATACCTGGGAGTTATGTCACTGGGTTGTTCTGCGTTCAATCCTCTAGCAAATCACCAAACTCATTCCAAAATGTTCCAAGATTTATGAATTACAGGAAATGAACAGACACATGCGTTACATACACAACCAAATTATAATCAACCTAAGGCTGTTCTTTGCCAGTGCTAAGTAAACACATTAAAAGTGACACTCTGTTTTGTTACTACATTTAATAAAAAAAAGTTTTACCAGCAAAATAATAAACTGTAATGTCAGAATAAAGGGAACTAATTTAAGATCACACTTTATGGTTCTTATTTTTTTTTAATTATTCTCTTTTTTTTTTTTTTTTGCTTTATGCAGGACAGGTGTTAGGCTGTGGAATGACATTTCTAAATTGCTGATTTAACTGCACACAACTTGCATTTTATATTAGCAAGCAAATTTCAGATGAGCTATCATTTGTCAGAGAACACAAAGTTGGTCAGGTATGGAACCAGGATTGGAAACATGTTGCAAAACCTTGGTTGGTGACATCCTTCCTTTCACTCTCATTTTGACTCAATGCCCAGAGGAATGAAAGGAAAGTAACTGATAATATTTGTATTTGCAAGGCAAGAAGTGATTGAGTTAATGGAGAATATAAATCCAGAAGTTTCCTCAATTAAAATTCCTAAAATCTGGTACTTACTTTCCTTCCAAACTTTGCCAAAATAGCTAATGTCTACCCAGCCTCAGTCCCAGCACTCCTGGAGGCTCTTACTGCCCAGGGGGTCGGTGTTCCATGGAGCTCCCCGCTCCCGCTCTCTGCTTCAAACACAGACCCTCATACCCGTACCTGAGAACATCATGGCATTTTCCCACTTTGAAAATTATCAGCTCTTCCATTTCTCTTCATCTGTTCTACATATTCTCGGGCCAGAAGCTTTCCCTCAAGGCATCAAAGTACTCAAGTGTAAAATAATTTAGCCTCAGACTTTTGCCAGTGATGTAGTGTTTGCTTGGTGAAAAATCACACATAGCAATGTCCTCTTCAGCAATGTATTTTACATTTTAAGTGTTTTCTCAAACATAAATAATCATTAATAAGCAAGGAATGAGAGTTAAATCAAATGTCCACCCCAAACTGCCACTCAAATTCAATTAATTTAGAAGCCTTCTGGGCTAGAGAGGTAGCTCAGTTGATAAAGTGCTTGTCATGGAAGCTCGAGGATCTGGATTCAATCCCCAGGACTCACTCTCTGTTGAATGGTGGGCTGGGTGTGGTGATGCGTTGTGATCCCAACATCGGGATAGTGGAGTCAGGCGGTGCCCTGGAGCTCAGTGGCCAGCCAATCTAGTCCACTTGACAAGCTCCAAACCAACGGGAGATACTTCCTTAAAAATAGGTAGATGTGATGGCACATTCCTTTAGTTATAGCCCTTGGGAGGCCGAGGTAGGTGGATCGCTGTGAGTTCAAGGCCACCCTGAGACTACATAGTAAAATCCAGGTCATCCTGGGCTAGAGCGAGACCCAACCATGAAAAATCAAAAAAAAAAAAAAAAAAAAAAAAATAGGTAGCTGGCAATCTTAAGAAACAACCGCCAAGGTTGATCTCTGGCCTCCACATATGTGCACACATATGTGTTAAGTGCACCACACATAAATAAGTAGACACAAACTCCTGTGCATATATACATACACCACACACAATAAATAAAAGTAAATAAGCAACATGAAGCTTTCCAAGTTACACTCCAGGAATACACACAAGACTTCTTTGAGTAAAGAGCTATGATGGATTGATTAGAGAACTTGGATATGGATTTATTTTAAAAAGCAACCAGTTCTGATATTATGTATACTTGATTCCCAATACTTAAAAGATTGAAGTAAAAGTATTACAAGTTTAAGGCCACCCTATGTGCTACAGAGATACCCTGTTTCCAAAAGAAAGGGGGGGAGAGAGAGATAAGAAACCAGGAAAATAAATGTTCCCAACAGATTTTGATGTATGCAAAGACTTAAACATCAATAGTATAACAAAAGTGATCCAAGAAAAGGTAAATAGAACTGAGCAGAATGGGATGAGGAAGGAGGGAAAAGATGGTACAAACACATGACATGTCCATCCAATGTTCTTCATTTAAAAAAAGAAATGTCTGAATGAAATGACCAATGCAATTTATCATTAAATTACTTCTCTTGGCTGGAAGTCCAATATAATATCCCCTACAATTTCTAGTGTACACATAAATAGATTAAATTGGTTAATGAATTTATCCAATATGCCACCTCTGCAAAGTTCCCATTGAGTGATTGATAGCTGAGCGGAACAGAAATCCTTATGGGAAAATAGCAACTGGCATAGGCTGAAGAGAGTGAGGCCTTTGATTAACTGTTTAAAGTAATTTATAAAAAGATGTATATACCATACAGGGTACATTACTAGGATGTGAACATGCACGAAAACACAGCCAATAGAAAGATGCCCCTCTGGAGAACGACTATAAATTACTGGCAACTAAGAACGGTGGCAAGCAACCTCAATACTTCTCGACTTTTGAGAGACAATTCTCTATGTGTCTTCCACATTTCTGCACACACTTCCCCAGCATGGAGACACTGCCAGCTTTCGATCAGGATTATTTCTCCAAGGATATCTATAAACAGCTTTGGAAGATGAAGGGTCTTGATCCAGAACAGAGGGCAGATTTGTTTCCTGGCCAGCATGATAAAGGTAATATTTTTCTCTAGGACACAAGTTAAGCAGCTTTGCCTGTCCCCTGCATAAGCATGCAGTTTGCCCCTGCTCAGAGATCTGCAGCTGTGGCACACATCTGTGCTCAGAGCCTCCCCCTGAACCCTTGCCACTCCTGCCGACGGACTGGTGGGTATCGTGGTAATACAAGCCTGTGGTCTGTAACCTTTGAGTGTCTGTTGCCAGATTTTTTTTTTTAATTTAATTTATTAGTTTTCTTTTCAGTAAATACAGGCAGTTTGGTACCATTATTTAGGCTCATCTGTGATCTACCCCCTCCCATTAGACCCTCCTTGTTATTGAAAATGGGTCGTGCATTGTGGATTTAGCCCCCAGTTATTAGTATGATAAATGTCTCTGAAAATCATGACCCAACATGTAACTCTGACATTCTTTCAGCCCCCTCTTCCGCAAGATTTCCCTGAGCCATGTTGGGTTCATTTTTGGTCTGCTTCAGTGCTGAGGTGTTGAGGGCCTCTGAGGCTCTGGTTCTCTATGAAACTGAGGGAGTCTAATTATTGAACTTACAATGTATGTCAGATAGCTAAATCTTTCACTACGTTGACAGATTCTGGGATTTAAAAATTCTTCTGTATCCCTGATGTCATATCTCTGTGACCTGTTACTCCCCTTCCTCCATGAATTCTTCTTTCCACTTTAGCATTAGCTTGTCCCTATACAACAGGAGAGGAGAATGACTTTTCCAACGAGCTAGCTCATGACTGATCATAGGCACATACTATGGCAGTAGACCTGGTATCGGTAACTTGAGGAAACACACTTAGCACCATCCTTTTGTGCACAGAAGGAAAATGGTAGGTATTTCTGGCTCTTTGTGTGATATTTATGGTCCTCTGGTACAAAGCCAATGGTACTTCATACAACAATACAAACATTTCCTGTCTGTTGGGGCTGGAGAGATTGCTTAGTGGTTAAGCACTTGCCTGTGAAGCCTAAAGACCCCAGTTAGAGGCTCAATTCCCCAAGATCCACTTTAGCCAGATGCACAAGGGAGCGCATGAGTCTGGAGTTCGTTTGCTGTGGGTAGAGGCCCTGGGGTGCCCAGTCTCTCTCTCTCTCTCTCTCTCTCTCTCTCTCTCTCTCTCTCTCTCTCTCTCTCCCTCTTTCTCTCTCTGTCACTCTCAACTAAATAAATAAAAATGAACAAAAAAGTTTGTTTTAAAACATTCCTGTCTGTAGACAGTGGTTGTTTTAAATACAAAGCGTTGGCAAACTCTTTACATAGGCAACTTAAGCAGGGTGGTACTTTACAGTGTAGGAAGCATCCGGTAGCTGAAGACTGGGCTGAAGTCTTTCAAGCTGAAAATCGCTCCACGTGGGTGCTGCACTGTAATGGCAGCTCTGACTCACAGAGATCAAATCCACGAACACCATTTCCCCCTCTAATCTGCACGTCATCACTGGGAAAAGCAACAGAGCAAATATACTATTTTCAAGCTATAGGAACCAATTGGCAAAGTAGTTAAGTAATATACCTGCTGTTATATTAATCATTGGCTAAGCTGAAATTTCCTTCAGTTGCCTGCTCTGTCCAATATCTTGAAAGCCACTAATTTTAATGCTGATCAAAATAAAGAGGATGTGGATATATAACCTCTCTGTGTGTGTGTGTGTGTGTGTGTGTCTATGTGTACATGAGGCAGATAGTTCTACTTAACAATAAAAGTAAGCTGTCCTGTCATCACAGTCCTAAAGAGCAAATTTTTCAAATCTTGAAGTAGGAAATCCATAAAGAATAAGCTGGTAAAAAGTTAATTTTGACTCTTTGAGAATCACTTAATTAACAGAAAATTCAAGATTCAATAACAAGAATTTGTAAAGTGTCTACAATGAGACCAGTACTGTTTGATGCTGATGACTTCTGCTAAATAAAGAAATGAGTGGTGGGGCTGGAGAGATGGCTTAGTGATTAAGACATCTGCCTGCAAAGCCAAAGGACCCAGGTTTGATTCCCCAGGACTAATATAAGCCAGATGCACAAGGTGGTGTATGTATCTGGAGTTCGTTTGCAGTAGCTGGATGCCCTGATGCACACATTTTCTCTCTCTCTTTCTCTCTCTCTCTCCCTGCCTTTCTCCCTCTCTCAAATAGTAAATAAAAATATTCTTTTTAAATTAAAGAAGTGAGGGGTGGGAGTCTGGGTCATCTGACACAGAAACAAGTAAAGATTCCCTGCAGAAGTGTTCAGGGAATATGATGGACGTGCAGTGCACCTTTCAGTGGACAGACTTACAGTTTACAATAGTTTCAAGCTTGCAAAACCAAAGATGATCACTGTGGTTGGAATGTGAAAGGTACCCCATAGGCTTAACGGCACCCAAGTGGTGGGGCTCTTTGTAGAAAACTATGGAGTCTTTATGAGGTGGAGACATGCGGAAGGGTTGTACCTTAAGGTTCATACCCCATCCTAACTTGCTGATTGTTGTAGTCAGTCCCATGTTGCTGGGATGAATTTCCAAAGAGACACAGAATAGGGAAATAGTGGGCTCATTCCAGGATTATAGACCCAAGGGATGTTCCATCGATGGTGGAAGAAGCTGCTGGCTTCCATAGATCCAAGCAGAAAGAAAATTTGTAGAAAAAAAAAAAAACACTAACACCAGCAGACAACACCCCAGACAAGCTTGACCAGAGCTGAAACTGTTCTGTGTCATCTGTGGGCTGGAATCAGATACACTCCCAGTGACACTGAGGCTATAACATTCAAACTACCACATTGCTCCTCCTCTACTCCCTGGCTTGCCAATGTGAGGGATTGTATCCCTGTAAACTGTAAGCCACAACAAACCCTTTGATTACTCAAGCTGCTTCATGTCAGGTGTTTTGTTAAAGCAGCAAGAAAGTAACTCTGTAGAAATTTGGTATTAGGAGTGGGCCATATGTATGATCAACCTGACCATGAAGTTTAGGTTTCTTTGGAACTGGCTTGCAGGGGGAATGTGGAAGGGTTTTAGGAAGGAAAGCTCTAAAAGCTGACGTTTAAAAAAAAAAAAATTCTAGTGGGAAGTTGTAAAGCCAGAATGTCAAAAAAAAAAAAAAAAAACCATACAGACAGTAAAGATCTGGCTCAAGAGGCTTCAGAGGGTAACAAGATGTCTATCAGGAATAGGGCACAAGACAGTTCATGCCATATGCTGGCAAAGAATCTGGATGAAATCTTCCTGTACAAGTATTGCCACAAGTATGATTTCCATTCACAAATCACAGAGATTTATCGAAGCTGCTAAGTTCAGGGATGCTTATAGACCTCTGTTATCTCTCTGTTATCGTTAAAAGACATTGCATGATAAAGCACTTACTGTTATTGCACTAAAGTTAGAATCAAAGGTCAAAGGTATTTTTGAAATATAGAATAAGCCCATATATATATATATTTGTTTACTGTTTCAGGTTTGCAATACCTACAGCATGCTGTGTAACCTTGCACTGCAAATTTCCAAGATGTGCTGTGCTGCTGTGTAACGTTATCCCAATACATTGAACAACAGAACTTCTGATTGTTTTCATAAAACACCTATTAGCATGATTCTTGAAAAATGAGGATTTGGCAGAACTCTGAGAAATACCACGTGACTGAGTAGCAGCTCTCAGAGTGCACATCCCTGCCACCCCCGGGTTCCCAGTAATTGAGGGTAGAGACTGTTATCTCTGTCATCACTACACACCCTGCAGGTTCTTCTATCTCAAGCAAGTCCCCTTACGATTCTCTCTCACAGCATCCCCGTATGCATTCTTAAGCACTCTTCACCATCTGCAATGTTATCTGTGTGTATTTATGTTTTCCTCTCCTGTGTCCCCCTCGTGGGTTTATGTAAGTGCCATGAAGACCTTGTCCTTTTTGTATACTGCTGTCTCCACAGAAACATGGAGTACATGTAATCCCAGAAGACCCATGCAGATGACATAGTCAATTTGGTGTCAGCTTAATGTAGCTCAACACATGTATGTACATGTGGACTGCCTCACTCAAACCAACAGACAGTCCATTAGTCAAAAACTTGAAACACTGCTTAATGTAGAATTTGCAGTGTGCTGAATTCTTTCCTTTTGCCTTTGAGTATATTTATAAACACAAGTGTTTTAATTATGCATTACATCTGCTCTATCATATGTGATATTTCAGTGAAAGCAGAGAACACCAGTAAGCCAAACGCAATCTCTGTTACCACCACCCTTGACATCCAGGTTATTATGTGTTGTTTATGTATGTGTCCCCCACCGTGGCAATACAGTGGATTAAAAAGACATATCACATGTTATGACCTCACAAAACATTCTACTTCGAAAGACTTATATATCTGAAGTTTTAGAAAACACATTTTAAAAGCTATTAAGCCTCTGTTTTTCTTTTTTAATATTTTTTATCTCCATTTCTCAGTGTTTGAAAATAAGATGGCTTAAGTCCATGAGAATAACTGAAGAAATTATTCATTACCCAAGATTAGCTTTTATTTGGCTTTATTTTTTGTGTTGTGTTTTCTGTTTGTTTGTTTGTTTGTTTGTAGTGAGGAATCAAACCCAGGGCTTTGTGCATACCAAACAAGCACTCTACCCCTGAGCTATAGTCCCCAGCTCTAAAGCAAAGATTATTATTTATTAGGTAGAAACTTCATATGGATACATCATGTGTTGGTACTATCATTTCCCTCCTCCCTGGTCCACTCCACTGAGGGCCCTACTTAATGCAAATGCTGCTATTCACCATTGAATTGTGGGTTATATAGGTAGTGGGAGCAGCAGTCAGCCATTGTGGGCATGGAAAGAAAGTAAATTTATTTTTAATGAGAATTAACGTATCCATTAGTGGAGGTGTGATTTTTGTAAAAAATTTTTTTTTTTACCATTTGCCACCTATGACCTGGAAAACCAACAAAGGCTCCAGAACCCAGGCAGGCAGGCAGTGGTCTCAGTCCTGGAGTATGAAAGCTCCGGAAGCAGAAACCCCACTTTGTGCAGGGAGGACAAGCGGGACATTCCAGCCCAAGAAGAGAGAGTGACTCCCCTCTTTCTCTACCTTTTTGGCGAGAGGCCTTTTACTTAGATCCACATGGTATTCTTTCCCAGTAATAGCCTCGGAGACACATCTGGGAATGACGTTTTTACTGACTCTCTGGTCATCCCTTGGCTAAGTCTCTGACACATAGGATTAACTGTCAACTTATCACAAATCCTAAAACATTGTTTCGATGAAAGCATTTCAGTAAAAATGAGCAATGTCACCATATCAAATATTTTGTGTAGGAAATGAAACTCTAAGAAGCCAAAAGTGTCCATTCACCATACTGGTATATTTTTTTCAGATAGCTTTCTGGTTAAAGGATAATTCTAGGAGTTTATCAATGAAGAGATGGCAGAAAAAAAGGCTCTGAGGAGTGACAAGTTGCTTTGGGAACTCCCTCGCCAACTGAAGATCATTCCAATGTCACATGTGCACATTGGAGAGGAAACTGCTTGGAAGCATGACTTGATTTCCTTCTTAATCTCATGAGATGAATGGAGGATGGTCCCCACACTCATGTACGCAGTGTTCATTTGAAACTGAGGAGGACCACTGTTGGCCCAGATTATCAACAGGTCTTTCCTGGAGTCCTCTTACTATAGAATTCAAACAACAAAGTGTTGTTGAGAAAGAAACATCCCATTATGTGCTTCACACACCAAATCAGAAAGAAGAGATGGAAGAGAATGATCCAAAGAGAAAAGCAATCATTTCTTGACTCTGCCATCCCAGAGATACCAGGCAAGTTTAATGTGTTTCCTGTGACCTTCCTGAGCTTGTTTTATACTCTGGGCACATTTGTCCTCCTCTCTCCCTTAGCTGTCAGAGATGTGTCTTTAATGCTAAGACCATAGTCCAAAGCCATGTTCTCCCACACCACAGAAGTAAACCTCCAACATAATTATATGTTTCTTATGCTGAAAAGCAAGATCATCAATAAACTAGTACTATTAGAAGGTAAAACTTGTTAAAAATGTGATGTCATCGACTTTCAAAATCAACCTCACTGAGTGACAACTGGGTGCTTTATAAAAAGAGTTATAGATGAATAAACCCTTGGGGAAATATTTGTGCTTTGAAGAAACTGTTTTAATATCCTAATCAATAGCACAATGGCCCATTTGAGTTTTGCCTAGGCTGCTGTAGGTTTTATGAATTCCGTTCAAATGAGACATCCTGTTTGTCAAATACTATCATGTGTTCTCATTCATTTAAATGTCAGACTAATGAGACTGTGATCCATATGTACAGTTACCATTTAAATTACCTGCCCAGGGTTGTATATTCTTAATAAACTTTGACATTTAAAATGGATTTATTAATGATTTTAAACCATTTCAAAGCAAATTAAAACTTTTATGTCCTGCTTCCTTTTTATACCACTGAAACAAATGTCAATTGTTTTACAAGGAGAGGGAAAAAGAAGTAGGTCAAGAGCAATAGGCATCCTGGTACTTCGATAAGGATTCCAGATGCCCTGTATTTTGACAGACTGTACTTGCTGTCTGGGATTTGGTTATTCTTGACCTCATTTTTTTTTTTTTTTTTTTTTTTTTTGTGCAGACACTAACAGGCAATGGATTTGAAAGTCTCATGTGGAAATTCTCTCCAAGAACAATGTTTCAAAGATCTGTGTGAAGCCTTTGCAAATGGCCACATTAACATTCACCTTAGAAAGGATTTAGCAATTCACAAACCACTGACATAATCTCACCAGATTTCTAAAGCGATTCATGACCCAAACCTTCATTGAAGCCAATGAAGGTTGTTTAATCACTGCAAGAGAAAGCCAATCTTCTGCTGGAATCAAGAAATTATGGCCAATTTCATTGAGAATTTGTTTAAAAATGTGTCAGCTCTTTACTAATATGAATACTAAATGCAGATAGAACATTGATTATCTATGCCTATAGTTTACAACTTCTGCATCAGGACATGATTTGTTCTTAATATGCTAAATGCATGGCTTAAAAATTTATAACACTGAAAGCTCATTTAAATATATACGAATCTGACTTTCCTTCCATAAAAACAGCCGGTGTTTATGTAGCACATGAGTATTAATGAATAAATTTTACTTGCCACCAAAACTTGGTCTTCCAAATGGAGGAATATTCCAATTCTAGGTAAAGTTTTGTTTTACTCGCAACCTCCAACGAGCCAACTACAGGAAATCAGGGATTTTGTTGTGGTGGTGGGTTTGTTTTGTTTTTGTTTTGTTTTATTTAAGAGAGAAAGAGAATGGGCATGCCAAGGCCTCCACCCACTGCAATTGAACTCCAGAGGCATGTGCCCCCTTGTGCACATGTGCAACCCTTCCGCACTTGTGCCACCTTGTGTGTCCGGCTTATGTGGGACCTGGAGAGTCAAACATCAGTCCTTAGGCTTTTCTAGCAACTGCCTTAATCACTAAGCCATCCCTCCAATGTGGAAATCAGGTTTTATTGATACAGTGGTTGACTCTGCTTAGCTTTATGTGAGAAGATTTCAAAGGCATCAAAAAACAGTTGAAACTTCATTGGTGGTTTTGTTCCCATCACCATCCAACTTACAGGACCTTATTCTTCACATCCATTGAATGTATAATAGTCTTTAGGAATTGACACGTGTGAATGTAAGGTCTTTTGTCACCATAGATCTCATTATTATTATTATTATTAATATTATTACTTTACACTCTCCTCCTCTATTCATTTTTTTTTAAATTTTTTATTTATTTATTTGAGAGCGACAGACACAGAGAGAAAGACAGATAGAGGGAGAGAGAGAGAATGGGCGGGCCAGGGCTTCCAGCCTCTGCAAACGAACTCCAGACGCATGCGCCCCTTGTGCATCTGGCCAACGTGGGACCTGGGGAACCGAGCCTCGAACCGGGGTCCTTAGGCGTCACAGGCAAGCGGTTAACCGCTAAGCCATCTCTCCAGCCTTTTTTTTTTTAATCTATTCATTTTTAATGAAATAAAAAATATTAAAACTTTCATCACTTGGGCTGGAGAGATGGCTTTGTGACTAAGGTACTTGCCTGCAAAGCCAAAGAACCCAGGTTCAATTCCCCAAGACCCATGTAAGCCAGATGTACAAGGAAACACATGCATCTAGAGTTCAGTTACAGTGGTTGGAGACTCTGGCACTCCCATTCTCATTCACTTTCTCTCTCTCTCCCTGCTCTTTCTCAAATAAATAAATAAATACACACACACACACACACACACACACACACACACACATAAATATATATGATCACTTGTATTTCACCCAATCTTTTGGAACAATAAAACATGTAAAAATAGAAAAAATAATTTCTGTTACTATAATATAAATAAATAAAATAAAATCCATGACCATCTGATAGTTAATCCTAAAAAAAAAAAGCATTATGTCCCCCACACTATCCTCCTTTCTCTCACTTTCACAACCCACTCCACTTAAATCTCACCTTCTCCTGCTATCTCCTCCTTTATATTGATGCACTTTTTATGTGTTCTCGCATCCATTAGCTATGGCAATCTGTTTGTAGGCCAAATGTTATGCAGGTATTGTGCAGATAGCAAAAGCCACTTCAAGGTGATTAATAAAACAACTATTTTATTTGACTATTTTTGTTTTTTAAAAATATTGTCTTTGGACTTCTGGCTGAGATGGCGACTGCCTAGCTGCCCTGCAAATCCTGGGGAAAGAAAGGCAAGACATTAAGGGTTTTCTGGAACTTCTTATCAGTGGGAGGGGGGGGGAGGGGACAGTGAGTCGTAGATCCCCTCGTGGGTGGGTAGACCATCCCAACACCAAATAGCCTTCACACCCTGCTGCCGCACCCCTGCACCCCACCCCCGACCCTCTGCTGGGGACCCACACCTGCCTCTGTGGATCCGTGACCCACCATCATGGTCCCGCACCCTGCCACCACCGGCGCACCCATTTCCATGCCCAGATCGCATTCACTGATCGATCCCTGTGTGCAGAAGCTTAAACCACTCTGCACACTTGCCCACACTACTGTTCAGTGAGCCCAGTCCCACAGCAATTACCACACAACCCCAGAGTGTCTCTCGCTTGCACCAGCTCAGGTGCCCTCCCCTACCTGTCTGTAGGGCAGGCCATCTTACATTCTCCTGTGGCAGGGGAGCAGAGACTGTTTCTGAGACCCAGGGTTCCCAGCCAGAGTTTGGGCTGCTTCAGGGCTTTGTAACTCAATCCCCCTCCAAACTTGAAGGCAGGCAGCTTTGGGGCATTACCACTTCAGAATTCAGGCAACTTTGGTGCCCCTGTCAGGCAGTAGATAGGCAGCTTTGGCAAGTGGGATCCAAAGCCCAGGCTGCTTGGCAACTGCACCAGGCTGCCTCAGATTCCCATTGCGCTAAAGCCCAGGCTTATCCACCCACCTACCTGCCCATACACTGTCATGGGCAGACCACAGCACAAAAGAAATAACATGAAAAATCAAATGCAAGAAAACTCAGTTAGACCACCCAGTCCTACAATGAATGCATCTAACCAAAACTTAGAAGAGTTATTAGGATCACAACATCAAATTGAAGTTATAAGAAATGCAACCTTGACCAACCTACAGATAGAACTTGCAGGAAACCAACAAAGGACCAATAATTGTGTGGATGCTACCATCACTAAGCTAGAATAAATTGGTAAGAGATTGGAAGGAGTTCAAAGAGAGGTAATAGTTTTGAGGGAGAGTGAAAAAAAAGAGGACCTAAAATATCAGCTGGCCATACTAAATGAAGACATAAATGCAGGGATGAATTCCAAGGATCATCAAGAAAATCAGAAAATGATGTGAAAAGGGAGCTTGACAGCACGATGGAAATGATACATAGAAAAGTAGTAGAAAATGCAAACTTAATTGAACAAGTCCAAAATTCTCTAGAGGCTCTCAAGAACAGAGTCAGCGAAGTGGAGGATAGAAACACTGATCTGGAAGACAAGATGGAAGAAACAGTTCAAGAGTTCAAAAACTTCAGTAAGTTCAAAAGTTCCTGTGAACAGAACATGAGATAATTGTGGGATACACTTAAACATCCTAATATCAGAATCATTGGGATACCAGAAGGAGAACAATTTCAGACCAAAGGCATGGAGAACTTATTTAACAAAATAATTGAAGAAAACTTCCCCAGTCTCTTAAAAGAAAGGCCCATCAAGATACAAGAAGCCAACAGAACTCCAAACAGACCGGACCAAAGGAGAAACTCTCCAAGACATATTATCATTAAGACTTTAAACATTGACACCAAAGAGAAAATCCTAAAAGCAGCTAGGGAAAAATAGCACACAACTTTCAAAGGTAACCCCATCAGAATGACTCCAGACTTCTCAACAGAAACCCTGAAAGCTAGAAGGGCCTGGAGTGAAACTCTTCAAAGTATAACAACCTATGGATTCCAACCCAAACTACTCTACCTGGCTAAAGTATCCCTCATAAGAGATGGTAAAAGAAAAACTTTCCAAAACTCAGCTTTACAATTATATGAACACAAAACCAAACCTACAGAGAGTATTTCAGGAAATTCTCCACAAAGAAGAAACAACTAACCAAACTCAAATGCCTCCAAGAAGCAGATCACAACAACCAAACCCAGGGTAGGCACAAAACACTTCAAAGCCCATGAAAACACCAACACACATCTACCACCACAATATGGCAGGGATCAAATCAAATCTCACAGTCATTACCCTAAATATTAATGGCCGTAATTCACCCATCAAGAAACACAATCTAAAAGGATGGATCAAAAATTAGACTCCTCAATCTGTTGCCTTCAAGAAACCCACCTCACCACTAAAGACAGACACCTCCTCAGGGTAAAGGGGTGGAAGACAATATTCTAAGCAAATGGGAATAAGAGATAAGCCGCTGTAGCTATATTAATATCAGATAAAATAGACTTCAAACCAAATACAATCAAAAAAGACAAAAAAGGCTATTTCCTACTCATCAAGGGAATGATCCATCAAGAGGATATTACAATCATAAATTTGTATGCTCCAAACACAGGGGCACCACAGTTCATTAAAAAAAAAAAAACCATACTTGACAACAAAACAGAAAAAAGCACCAACACCATCATAGCTGGGGACTTCAATACACCATTATCAGTAATAGACAGATCATCCAGAAACTGAACAGGGAAGTAAGAGAGCTCAACAAAAACATAGAGCATTTAGACCTAACAGACATCTACAGAACTTTCCATCCCAAGTCCACAGACTACACAATCTTTTCAGCAGCCCATGGAACATTTTCTAAAATAGACCATATACTGGGTCACATAGACTGCCTCCACATATTTAGGAAAATTGACATAATTCCCTGAATAATATCAGATCACAATGCTATATTGCTAGAAATCAACAACAAAAGACCCACCAAGAATCCCAATGGCACCTGGAAACTGAACAGCACACTTTTAAACAATAAATGGATAGTGGATGAAATAAAAAAGGAAATTGCAAAATTCCTGGAATTGAATGACAATAAGAATACATCATACCAAAACGTATGGGAGACAATGAAAGTGGTCCTCAGGGGAAAATTCATAACACTCAATGCCTTCATAGAAAAGACAGAAAGATCCCAAATCAATAACCTAACCATCCACCTAAAGGCACTGGAAAAACAAGAAAAATACAACCCAAAGAGCTCCAGAAGGAAGGAAATAATTAAAATCAGAGCAGAAATTAGTGAATTGGAAACCAAGGAAACAATTAAGACAATTGACAAAACAAAGAGCTGGTTCTTTGAAAAAATAAATAAGATTGACAAACCCCTGGCCAATTTGATCAAGCAAAAAAAAAAAAAAAAGGAGAGGCTTCAAATTAACAAAATTCAAAATGAAAAAGGAGAGATCACAATAGACATAAGTGAAATTGGGAGAATCATCAGGACTTATTTCAAAAACCTCTACTCCACAAAACTGGATAATGTGGAGGAGATGGATAAATTCCTGGACACATACCATCTATCAAAGCTAAACTCATAGCAGATTAATCTCCTCAATGAACCCATCACACTCATGGAGATTGAAAAAGTAACAAAAAAACCTCCCCAAAAAGAAGAGTCCAGGACCAGATGGCTTCTCAGCTGAATTCTATCAAACACCTTCATGAAAGAACTGAAACCAATCTCCCTTAAACTGTGCCACACAATTGGAGAACAGGGAAAGCTACCCAACTCCTTTTATGCAGCTAGTATCACCCTAATTCCCAAACCAGGCAGAGATGCCACAAGAAAAGAAAACTACCAGACTATTTCCCTGATGAACTTAGATACAAAGATCCTGAACAAAATCCTCACAAACAGAATCCAACAACACATCAAAAGCATTATCCACCTTGACCAAGTGGGATTCATCCCAGGAACACAAGTGTGGCTCAACATATGGAAATCTGTCAGTGTAATACACCACATAAACAAGGTTAAGCACAAAAACCACATGATCATTTCAATAGATGCAGAAAAGGCCTTTGACAAGATACAACATCACTTCATGATCAAAACACTGAAGAGAATTGGCATGGTTGGTTCATATCTTAACATAATAAAGGCAATATACAAAGCTCCTAAGTCCCAAATAATACTTAATGGAGAGAGACTGGAGGAATTCCCATTAAGATCAGGAACAAGACAGGGTTGTCCACTCTCACCTCTGATTTTCAATATAGCACTGGAAGTCCTAGCTCAAGCAATAAGACAGCAGAAGGAAATAAAAGGGATACAATTTGGAAAGGAAGAAGTTAAGTTAGCTCTATTTGCTGATGACATGATTATATATGTAAGAGACCTGAGAGACTCCATCCCAAAACTCCTGAAGGTGATTAACTCCTATAGCAAAGTAGCAGGATACAGAATCAATGCACAAAAATAAGTAACCTTTCTATATGCAAATGACAAAGATACAGAGAAAGAAATAAGGGACATGGTGCCATTTTCAAAAGCAACAACAACAACAAAAATGCCTTGGAATAATGTTAACCAAGGAAGTGAAAGATCTATACAACAAAAACATAAAAACACTCAAAAAAGAAATTGAGGAGGACTTGAGAAAATGGAAAGACCTCCCACACTCCTGGATATGCAGAATTAACATTGTGAAGATGACAATCCTACCAAAGGCAATATATAGATTTAATGCAATTCCAATTAAAATCCCTACAGTGTTCTTCACAGAGATAGAAAAAAAAATGATCTCAAATTTCATATGGAAAGGCAGAAGACCTCACATATCCAAACATATCCTCAGTAAAAGAAATACCTCTGGTGGCATCACCATACCTGATCTAAAGCTATATTACAAAGCCATAGTAATTAAAAAAAAAAAAACAGCATTGTACTGGCATAAAAACAGGAGTATAGACCAGTGAAATAAACTTAAGGACCCAGACTTTGGGTCAAGCAACTATAGCTACTTGATATTCGACAAAGGTCCAAACAATATAGGCTGGAAAAAAGACAGCATCTTTAACAAATGGTGCTGGACAAACTGGATAACCACATGCAGGAAACTGAAACTTGATCCACACATTTCACCATGCACTACACTCAAATCAAAATGGATCAAAGACCTCAATATAAGACCAGAAACTTGAATACTACTGGAAGAAAATTTAGAAATTACTTTCCATGATACAGGAATAGAAAAAGACTTCCTGAACAAAACTGCAGTAGCTCACAATTTTAAACAGTCACTCAACCAATTTGATCATATGAAGCTGAAGAGTTTCTTTACCAACAAGCATACAATAAGCAAAGCCAATAGATTACCCACAGAATGGGAAAAAATATTTGTGGGTTATCCAACTGATAGAGGCCTAATCTCTAGAATCTACAAAGAACTCAAAAATCTAAACAGTAAGAAGTCAAACACTCCACTCACAAAATGGGGCAAAGAGATGAACAGGCAGTTCACAGAGAAGGAAATACAAATGGTAAACACACACTTAAGAAAATGTTCATCATCCCTAATCATCAGAGAAATGCAAATTAAAACAACTATGAGATTTCACCTTACCCCAATAAGGATAGCAAACATCAAAAAAATAAATGCTAGTGAGGATGCGGAGAAGCAGGAACACTCATCCTCTGTTGGTGGGAATGTAGGATGGTACAACCACTTTGGAAAGCAATATGGAGACTCCTGAAAAAGCTGACTATAGAGATACCAACAGACCCAGTTATTCCCTTACTGGGTGTCTACCCTAAAACCTTCAAACCACAGGCCAGAGAGATTTGTTCAACCATGTTTGTAGTGGCTCAATTCATAATAGCTAAGAGATGGAATCAACCCAGATGTCCATCACCAGAAGAATGGATAACTAATATGTGGTATATCTACACAATGGAATTCTATACAGCAGTAAGAAACAATGACACAAAGAAATTTGAGGAAAAATGGTTGAACCTGGAACAGATCATTCTCAGTGAACTTATGCACTCACAGGAAAAAAAAAAAAATCGCCACATAGTCTCACTCATCTACAGCACCTAACCTGAATCTATCCAAGATACCTTACACACCCAGCAAGCATCTCATGGACTAGACACTAGGAGGGATGGGGAGGGCATCAAAGGGGTGGGAAACACTAATCTAGACCCAAACAACAATGGTACCATAAAATTCTACTTCCTAAAAGGCAGACCAAGTGGCTGAACCTTCACCAGGTCCTTACAGGAAACACCTGAACCACAAGACACTGGAGAGGGTAGGATAAAGTCTAACCTAAATCTTCTACATCTTCCTTCTCTCCCTCTCCCTCTCTCTCTCTCTCCTTTCTAACTTCTATATATTAGTTACCTTTTCTCCTCATTTTCTTAGGGGACACTGACCTGTAATTCCCAGTACCAGCATGGAGCTATCACCCACAATGAGCTTTTGATCCGAGAAACCTACAAGGTTTTCTAAAAGAATGACAGGTTTCTCTCAGAGTACTTGATGACCCATCAAAGGTTAGTGGTAAGACCCTATTGTTGAAGACACCATATGCAGATGACACATAAGATGGAACAGCATGGCTGGAAGCCAAGAGAGCGTGTCCCCAGACAGTCAGCGCGTCTAGTGCCAGAAGGTGCTACATGGGCGACTGGGGGAAACAACCAATATCTGTCCAAGCAACTCATGGTCTAACCTACTTAGCAGCAAATAACCTGGTGTGCTGCCCACACAAGTGCAATAGTGGCACACAGCCATGGTGGGGAACCAAGTGCTCTTGATTGGGCTAACTGGTCCCCTTAGTGGTACGAGACCCATAGCTGGAGCTGGGAAACAAGTCAGAACCATATCCAAACATAAGACCACTCTCCAATATCAAGCTACCATCAATCATGGGCTACAAGAGGGCCTACACCTATTAAACTCTCTATAAAAAAGTAAGAGTTATCTCATTTGTCCTGGTGCTAACTTACTCTCCATTGGAGAATCTGCTTCTCTTTTTCAGATAGATGCAGATCCTAAGGAGAGAGCCAGCCCTTCATACCTCAAAAGGGCCCTGGCTGAAACTAAGGAAAATTGGCAAAACAAGCAAGGGTGCTGTTTTCCTGATGAACCAGATACCAGCACAAGGGGGAAGGAGACCAACACAGAGAAAAATCAACTCCTACCAAATCAGAGAGCCAGAGCCCCAGAGGCTCCTAACACCTCATCACTGAAGCAGACCAAAAATGAACCCAACATGGCTCAGGGAAATTTTGCAGAAGAGGGGGTGGAAAGAATGTCAGAGCCACATGTTGGGTCATGATATACAGAGACATTTACCGTACCAATAACTGTGGGCTAACTCCACAATGCATGGCCCATATACTTCAAGAAGGAGGGGCCAATGGGGAGGGGTAGGTCACAGATGAGCCTAATAATGGTACCAAATTGCCTGTACTTGCAGAACAGAAAACTAGTAAAAAAAAAAAAAAAAATATATATATATATATATATATATATATATATATATATTCCTTGATTTTTTTCAAGCAGAGAGAGGAAAATAGAGAGAGAGGGAAGGGGAGAATGGGCATGCCAAACCCTCTAGCTGCAACAAAAGAACTCCACATGCATGTGTCACTTAGTGCATCTGCCTTTACATGGGTACTGGGGAATCAAATCCACGTTGTTAGACTCTGTAGGCAAGCACCAAAACAGCTGATCTATCTCTCCAGCTGGCAACAACTATTTTACTTCTAAGAAATAGCATTTCAAAGCACTTTTCCCCATCCTTTGGATCTTATGTCCTGTTCTGTCTGTGACCTCTTCTGCTATAGTCCTAGAGCCATCAGAGAGTATGATAGAGACAACTCATTAAGTACTGAACACATAACCATCATTTTTTTTTCCATCAGTTTGTACCCTTCTCAGCAATGATTGCCATCTGGAAAGAGAGACTTCTCTAACAAAAACATGACAGCAGCATTAACAGATATGTATAAGTACTTAGATGGCAGTTTGGTGATTATGATATATCCATATTAATATATCCATGTAGCTAAACAGCAGTAGTAACTTCCCCCATATGGTTCGTGATTCTCCCAGCTATCAGCTTTTGAACAGGTTTTCAGTATCAGACAGGAATTCCTGCCCACAAAGCAGGACTCAGATTATTAGAGAGCAGTTGGTTACCCCCATTACAGACATACGACTATTGCACTATGAGATGTAGCTTGCCTGGGTGGCAAGTTGTTTAGCTTTTAGGGTCCACTGATGTTTCAGACTCCTGATTACTGGGTCTGAGAAGGTTGCTCAATGGTTCAAGCACTTGTTCTTAAAGCCTGATGGCTTGGGTCCAATAATCCAGTATCCACATAAAGCCAGACACACACAAAAAAATATGGTCTGGAGCCTGGAGTTTGTTTGCAGTGGCAAGAAGCCTTGGAGTGCCTATTCTCCCTCCCTCCTTCTCTCTTTCTCTGTTATCAAATAAAAATTATTTTTAGAAAGGACTGCTGAAGCCTCTTCTCTCCCAGCAAGCTGCACAGCACTTCCCAGCACTATGACTATTACTCATTAGAGAGATCTTTAGCTCTGTTCCATCTCAATTTCCCAGTGTCCTGCATCTGAAGCATGTTATCTCAGACATAGGGTCTTGCCATCTAGTTTTGGTGAGCAACCAAGATCCTTGATAACAGACTGTATTTTTTTGGTGATGTTAGAGGCCTCACTCACCAACATCTCATTGGGAGACATCCCAACCCTGGAAATGGAATTTTTCATGACAACCAGTGGCTCCTGGACACAACACTTACAGAGCACTTCTGCTGAAACTGTCTTATTTAAAACTTACATATATTTAATTAGCTAACAAAGAAGTAGTTTTCCATGTGGCTTATTTATGACATCTGAAGTCTTGATTAACCATCCTCCCACATCTGGTCCATTTACATCCCCGATCCCACTTACATCACATCAGCCCCAATTTTTCTCCCATCTTTTTACTTTCTACTATTCCCTTCTCTTACGTTGGCTTCTTTCCTCCCTCCCTCATGGACTCTTTGTAGCTGCCTGGCCTCTTCCACTGAACCTTACTCCAAGTAGCATACAAATATAAAACTTTAAGCTAGGATCTGTGTATGAGAGACAACATGTGGCATTTGTCTTTAAGAGCCTGAGTTATTTCACTTAGTATAAGCTTTTCCAGATCCATCCATTTTCTTAAAAATTGATTTAAACTGATTTAAGGCTGAAAATACTTCATTGTTTGTACATTCCACCCCTTCATTATCCATCTAGACTAATTGCATCTGCTAGCTGTTATGAACAGAGTAGCAATGAACACTGGTGTGCATGTATGTCTCTAGTAAAGTGCAGAGTCTTTAGGGGACAGGCCCAGGAGTGCTACACCAGGTCATACAGTAGGTCTAATTTTTGCTGGCTCAAAACCTCCACACCACTTTTCACATGGGCTACACCAGTTTACATTCCCACCACTAAGCGATAAGGGTTCTTTTTTCCCCACACCCTGGCCAGTATTTGTCATCATTAGATTTCTTGATGACAGTCATTCTGACTGGACTGAGATGGAAGCTCCAAATTGATTTAATTTACATTTCTTTGATTGCTAAGGATGTTGAAGTTCTTTAAAAAAAATACTTATTGCTCATTTGTGAGTTTTGATGACTCTTTATTCAGTTATAAGCCTATTTCTTATTTACGTTGTTTGATTCCTTGTTTCTTGGGTTTTTGAGACCTTTAAGTATCCTAGATCTTTCCTTTTCTCTTTTTTTTTTTTTTTTTTTTTTTTTTTTGAGATAGGGTCTATCTCTGGCCCAGACTGACCTGGAATTCACCATGTAGTCTCAGGCTGGCTTCCAATTCATAGCAATCCTCCTACCTCTGCTGCCTGCCTCCCGAGTGCTGGGATCAAAGGAGTGTGCCACCATGCCTGGCTCCTATATCTTAATTCGCTGTCAGATGTATAGGTGGTAAAGATTTTCTCCCATCCTGAAAGTTGCCTCTTTGCATGATTAACAAACAGTGCGCTCTGCTTTATAAGCTGTTTAATTTCTTGAGGTTCCAGTAGTTGATTAGTGGTCTTATTTCCTGTGTGAGTATAGTTCTGTTCAGAAAGTCCTTCCCTATACCTATATAATGACACGTTTCTCCTACTTTTGTCTCTACCCACTCAAAGTTTCATGTCTAATACTAAGGTCTTTTTGAATTACTTGGAATCAGCTATTGTGCATGAAGAGAAGTAAGGATCTAGTTTCATTCTTCTATACACATATAGACATCTGGTTTTCCTAGCATCATGTTTTAAAGAGGCTGACTTTTTTCTAGTTATTATTCATTTAGAAATTCTATGGCACAAATATACTGAGATTTTTTTTCTGAAACATTACACATCTTAGGAAATCCAAAGTATTGATGCATCTATACATCTATTTATTCATTCACCTGAAGTCCAGTACGTCTGACTTACCAGGGTCTTGCCACCTTCAGAGTGTTCTGTTATAGCCAGAAGGTCTGAGGACTGCTTTAAAAGCAGTCCCACATAGGAAGCCACCTCCCGTCCTTGCATCCACTAAGGTGTATGACATTAACCATCTATCTCTCAGGAAACAAAGCAATTCCCGTCCCTTTCCAGCTAAATAATTGATACTTTGAGCCAAAGACCCACCTTCAAATTTCTCTGTTGGGCAGTTATGAATGTTGTTCCTCACTAAGCTTGGGCAAATCACTCATTCTCATAGACCAAGTTTCCAAATTCAAACATGGCCAAGCCTGTTTCAGGAAACTCTGAGTCCCCTCCAGCTACAGAATTTTAGATTTCTGGATAGAAATTGGTTCGACATAACAGATGGACCCAGCAAGATTTTTTTGCTGAAACAACCTATGAAATATGACCTGTCCACTCACAGCTAAGGACAAGGGAAAAGCAGGGTAGTATACCAGGATAATGAGGTCAGAAAAAAAAAGGAACTCATTCTATGATACAATTTTCTCTTACAACTTTGCCCTTAGTACCAAGCAAGCATTCTGATTACCATAACCTGCTTCTGATAGGTGGTCATGTCCTGTCTCTGAAGGTAGGCCAAGGGATAGACTGATCAGGAAAGAGAAACAGATGTGATAAAGTCAGGGATCAACCAAGTAGCCCCCAAATTGCTGAACCCCCAGATTCATAGAAGAATGCAAGAGCATGGAAGTTGGATAAAGGCAACAGATGCTGCATAAAACGCCATTACATTATTTAATTTATTCACCACTGTGATGGATACCTGACAAGAAACAGCATAAGCAAAGGGATGGCTAGATTTGGCTTATCATTTCATGCAGACAAGCCATTTCAGTACTCAAAGCATGGTGACAGGATCTTAGCTGGTCACACCACATCCCTACTCAGGAAGCAGAGAACACAGAAAGTAGGTGAACCTTCAGCATTTATAAACAGGTGGAATTTGTGAACTCAGGAATATTTGGAAGGTGAATAGATGATTTTAAAAACAGAATTTTAATTCAGATAGCCTAGGTTTGAGGGCAAGCTACGGACCCTGAAGGTTTCATTTAGCTGTGCCTCTGTCTTACCTAGATAACATAAATGATAACACTCATCTGTAATTTAGAGATACAGCATCTATAAAGTTGGTGGAATTCAGATGCAATCACAATTTGGACTCTCATCTGCTTTTCACTTAGAAAACTGCAAAGTAGAGATAATAAATCATCTTACGAAGATCCCATAGCTAATTAGTGAGACAGTCAACCCACTGAAGAAAAAATAATTTTCTACTTCTGTCTGGCTCATTTCCTCCTTGATTTTTTTCCCTCTATACTTGAGATCTTGCCCCTGTTGTAGGAGACCCACAATGTTAACTGTACCAACTTGCACAGACACAAATTTTCTACATAACAAATTTATTTGTGTAATCTATATACTGCAGTGTGATCGCATGCAATTCCATTTCACCTTTAAAATGTCCCAAATTCTAATTTCTCCAAGCAAGCCAGGGTTTGTGTGATATACCTGTATTAGAATTTTCTTCTACCTTCTAAATAGTTCGTAATTGCCACATGTCACGATTTTCTGATATGTAATACCTGTGCACACTCATTAAGTTGCTGTGGTGTCATACAAGACCTCAGACTACTTAGCTATGCACAGTGTGGATCAAGGGTTTGGCAGAAGTAGTTTCTTTGAGGCTCCTACTTGGCTTGTGGGTTTCTATCTCCTACTGAATCCTAGCACACTCTTTGCTCTGAGTTGTTCAGTAATGTCCACTAAGAACATTAATCATATTGGACTAGTGTCTATGCCAGTGACTTCATTTAACCTTAATTATTTCTTTGAAGACTACACTTAAGAGCAGTCACATTTGGAGGGATTGGGAGTTAGAATTTCAACATATGTATCTTGAAGTGGCACATTTCAGTTCATAGCACTTCTCTTCTGTATCAAGGGCTGGGTGTAGTGGGATTACACTATACATCTCTTCCTACCACCACTGGTCAAATATACAGATTCTTCTGTGTATGACATGAG
The DNA here is from genome assembly GCF_020740685.1 of Jaculus jaculus. Lineage (NCBI taxonomy): Eukaryota > Metazoa > Chordata > Mammalia > Rodentia > Dipodidae > Jaculus > Jaculus jaculus. The sequence goes on along the minus strand of NC_059114.1, from coordinate 75,722,998 downwards.
TTCAATAACCCATCAATACAAGGAATGAATGCCAGAGTAGTCAATCTAGGACAGAAAAACCATATATGTCTAGTTCCCAAAGGCAAAGGTATCACGAGTTTAACTTTCACGCTTGGCTGCCCACTAATAGCTGGTAAGATGACTGCTGAAGATACTACAAGTTATGGTAGCAGAACATTCAGAAATCCAGCTCAAATTGAGATGGAAGCCACCTCCATGCCCGCTAGTTGTCACAGTGCTAGAAAGTGCCATGCTAGTGCCATGCTAGCTGCTGGGCAATAAGTCAGCAACACCCCAAAGCCTAAAGCTTGAAAAGTCATAGACCCTTAAGGGAAGTTTCCTGTGGTCCTTAGCTAAACGGAGATGCTATACCCATCAGAAAGCATTCCACCTGCCTGTGTTTGTGCCCTTCCTGCCTTCATCAACTACTCGGTAGAATTATTGCTTATCCAAATGTTACTCATTTGGGCTGAAGGGATGGCTTAGTAGTTAAGGCATTTGCCTACAAAGCCAAAGGACCCAGGTTCGATTCCCCAGAACCCACATTAGCCAGATGCACAAGGGGGCGCATGCATCTGGAATTCGTTTGCAGTGGCTGGAGTCCCTGGCATGCCCATTCATTCTCTTTCTCTCTCCCCTCCCCCTTTCTCTGTCAAATAAATAAATAAATAAATAAACAAATGTTACTCATTTTTCAGAGCCCAGCTCAAGACCTTTAACCTTCACGAAGTTCCTTTCATGTCTGCAGCTGGCTTTTCTCTTCAGAGTTCATTATCTTTACCACTCTCTTTGTATATTATTCAATGTTAATCACTTTATGTACAGTTTCTATTTTTTTATTGTTGTGTAAGGGTCAAATTGTATGGGTGTGAGATTGCCATCTTTGTCCCTAAGGACATTGCACAGTGCTAGATTCATAAGGGGACTGGTACAGCACAGTTATTTTGATGAATATTCCTCATGGTTAGGTCATGAAAAAGAAGATTTAAGTAATGTTCATGTTAATTTGGACCATCAAATGAGAGTATATTCAATAAATCTTAGAAGACTAATTCTCTCCTTGATATTAACTTGTAAAGACAGAATAAATCATCACACATTTTTATCATGTACCTTAAATTTATAGGGGCAAACATGTCCTCAACAGCACATTAACTTCTTTTGGGGGAGGGTGGTGGTGATGACTCTAGTTTTGTTCTTTTCTTCCTTTTTTAATTTTTTGTTTCTTTGTCTTTTTGAGGTAGGGTCTCCCCATAGCCCAAGCTGACCTGGAATTCACTATGTAGTCTCAGGGAGACCTCAAATTCACAGCAATCCTCCTACCTTTGCCTCCCAAGTGGTGGGACTAAAGGGGTGCACCACCACACCTGGAAACCATAGTTTAATTGAAAAAAAAGGTCATTCCATGATCAATCACAGGAAACCATCTGCAGGTTCTAGAACATTATTTTTTAATTTTTAGAAAGAAATAAGATCATTTTATTGTCCCACTGCCTGGGGAGAATCAAGTTACCCATTCTGGAGAGTCTTCTAAAGAATTTAGCCTAAGACTGACCATAGTATGATACAACATTATAATGAAAGCCTAAAATAGCTACATTCATTCCCCATGACCTGATCTGCTGAAAGGAATGGAATTGCACTGATTTTCAGATAAAAGTCTTGGGATATGATTTGAAGGCAAAATAAGTATGAGTTAAGTATCATTAGAAACAATTTGCATTTCAACCTCTGAAATTAGATAGTACACATCAGAAGATAGCAGGAAAAACAAAACAGATATACTAAGATGCATTGGTATATGACTCTAACAAATACTCTTTTTAGAATTTAAACAACCATGTTCAATGTCCTCCTTTGTCCAGAATTTCATTCCTTTGTTGGTGCATGAAGTACAAAGGAATTATGAGCATGAGAGTTACTGTGTGTTTTATCCTCAGTCATCTCTGAATTCCTACATGACTCATATTAAATTCCAAATTTTAGCTTTACAGACATCATCAAAAAAATGACATTATTCTAAACCTCAGAAAGCTGTTGAAACTAAGTAACTCTATTATGCTAAAGTTTGCTTTTGATTTTGATTGTCTAACAAATGATCCCTTATAAAGAGTCAACAGAATTCAGCTTGGCTACCCCAGTGACTATACAACTGTTGCCTAGACATGGAGGCTGGGAAATTTCAACAAGTTCTCTCCTTCATTCATGATGCATTCTGTGTCCACTTAAATATTTGTCTGGTGTCTCTCTGTATCTAATTGATGTGAGTGGTCTGCCCGTGGGAGAATCAAATTTTACATTCTGGAGAGACTTGGTAAATAACTTTGCCCACAACTGACTGTGGCGTGATCTGACATTGTGATAGAAAGCTAAAATGGCCACATTAATTATGCCCCAATTAGGTTGTTCTATAATGTAGATCCAGCCATTATTATAAGCCTGGAGGTGCACTTTCAATCATAGATAAATCTAAATGAATCCTCAGCAAAATGACTATTCAGGGCTAGATCTCTATTGTGTGTGTGTGTGTGTGTGTGTGTGTGTGTGTTCCATCACAAGACTAATGTAAGTTGGTAAAGCTATGAAAAATTTGTGGGTACTGCAGGCTTAGATGGTTGAATAAAAACCTGATTCATGTCTGTACTATAATTTGGGCACACAAATTCCAGGGTACAAAAAAGGAGCAAAAGTAGACAAAGATAAAGCAGTTAAAGCTTGCAGGCCTGTAGATGTTGTGAATCCTTCCTCCATTCTGTATCTTTAATGCTCTTAAGTAATAAGCAGTAATTTCAAACAAAGTCCTGTATTTATTTCTTTATGGAATAAAGATCACCTGGGTGCCCTTTATGACAGGCACTGTGCTTGGCACTGATAGTTCAGTGCTGTGGAGATAAATAATAATCCAGAGATTACAGCACAGCATAGAAATCATTGAATAAGAATCATTCATAAACACCTAATTCATAGTATTTGTGCTAAGTGCTGCAAAGGTTTTATAACAAGGTTTTCATCACCACAGGCTCATTACATTTGAGTAGTCAGAAAACATTGCCAGCCACATGCGGTGGCACACACCTTTAATCCCAGCACTTGGGAGGCAAAGGTAGGAGGATCGCCATGAGTTCTAGGCCAGCCTGAGGCTACATAGTGAATTCCAGGTCAGCCTGGGCTAGAGGAAGACCTTACCTCCAAAGACAAAAGAAAAGAAGAAAAGAAGAGAAAAGGAAAAGAAAACATTTCTAAGCAAGTATTAAAAATGAGGCCTCACAAATATTTAAACTTCACCTTGACAAGGTGCATGTATTTGTGAGTTTAAATCATATTGTTGTTTGTTTATTTTAAATATGAAGTAACTGTGGATAGATCTAAAATTGTGTGGAAGATTGAGTATAGCGATGAGATTGATGGCATGAGACAAACACTGATATTGGATGGTATAAGTTTCCTTTACAATGTGGAAGCAACCATTGGGACTGACCTTGGACAAGAAGGGACATTTCCTTGTAGCTCATGCAGAATAATTTAGAATTTCCACTTTTTGCCAAAATGAGAACCATCTAAATCTCTATTTGCCCACTAAAAGAAAAAAATTAAAATTAAATAAAATTTCAAGCCTATAATATTTTGCTTTATGTTGTAATTACTTGGTGTCATTCAACATTAATGTAAATACTAGCATTTATGTTGCATCCAGGGTATTTGTGCATATATAAGACCATCTGTGAATATCTGCAAGTACACATCCATATGTAAAGGTCTGAATACAGCCATTCTTCCTCATCAGACCCATTTGTGAAGGCTCTATCAAGGTCTAAGTCTTATATGTAGTGAGTACCTCACTCATTGGCTATGGCTACAATCTGCAAGCATGCGCCCTGACAATCTATCATGTGTATGAGCTGCTGATTTCCATCTGTCAAGATTGCTCAACTACTTTCATAGGCATGCCCTTGTAACACATCTGGTTCTGTTGACTGATGTTTATGTAAGCCAGGCTTCCGTAATACCACATACATAGTTAAGCCAACCTATATAAATCTTCAAAAAAAAGAAAGCATTACAAGAAAGTGTGTCTTTCATGCAGGGCCCCAAATTTACTGTATTCACAAACTCTGCATACTGTGCTCCACACTGGAATCATCTCTTATGAATTACTTTAACTCTTCATATTCTGTTCAGAAAATTTTCAGTTTGCCTCACAACTATCTTATGATTTACAGCTTTTGTTCTGCATGCAAATGTAACCTGTAAATTATTTGGCTTGCTTCTCTTTTTGTGCAGCTTTTTTTTTTTATATACCCTCCTCATTCCTGGCCAAAGGCCTAGCACAATCTATGACACACACAAAAAGATACTAAATACATGTATTCTGTGGACATTCTACAGTGTTGCTAGAATAGCCAAAATCCTAAGTGTTATTGCTGCTGTCTTGATATTATGTAAGATTTACCACTGGAGTTAACAGAACAGCTCAAGGAAATCAAGGCAACTATTGTTACAGGGGCCAGATTTTTGAGTCTCACAGTCTTCCTGAGGTTGACCATCATGGAGAAGGTCTTTAAGTTGTCTGTATGTACTTTGAAGTCACATTTAATGCCACTGTGGATGTGTCCTCCTCAAGCATATGCTAGATTTATAGATTTGTTTTCATCTCTGATCAGGCCATTGTTTTATATCATACTGCTGAGATGGCAGGATGGTAATGGTTTTCTCGTCTGTATAGTTAATGGAAATTTTTTACTGCTTTTAGATTCTTTATATAACTACATTTTCTTCAGGCTTAAGTCCATTTGACTGTCTCCACTCTGAAAAATGATCTGTAATCGCTTGTGAGCCTGTGTGGGAGCATTTCTACATGACTGACTCAGGATCTTTTCAATGAAAGCAATAGGGTATTGAGTCATAAAGGCTTGTCCCAGAGTTTGAAGCACAGCCAAGCAAGATGCACTGTGTCACTTCTCATTTCAGCAAAGGCTTGCATGGATAATAAATCTAAACTACCCCACAACTTATTTCACTTTGTTTCAGTAAAAAAAAAAAAAAAAAAAAAAAAAAAAAAAAGGATCAGTAATACATAATCAAGTCTGATATGGCCTGCCACAAACTCAGGAATTTCCCTTTTAGAAACTCAGTGATACCTATGACAACCAACACTGCCTTTCAATAAACTCTCTGGGCAAGTGTGTTTATACAAGCTGAGCAATTCTATCTCATCATCACTGGCATGCATGTATTGATAACTCTTAACATTAGATGATGCTCAGCATTTGTAAATAGTCACTGTTCCTATGGTAATTATATTCTACTTACAGAATAATGTCTTTGGTCCTTTATTTCATGTTGGTCATTGTTCTAGAGGAAATATCTCCAGGAGAAAAAGGGTTAACGCAGAAATTGTATGGGCTAGAGAGATGGCTGAGCAGTTAAGGTGCTTACCTGCAAAGCCAAATGACCTCGGTTCAATTCTCCAGGACCCACATAAACCACATGCACAAGGTGGCACATGCATCTGGAGTTCATTTGCAGCAGATGAAGGTCCTGGTTCTCCCATTCTCACTCTTTCTGCCTCTCTCTCTGTCTTTCTCTCTCTTTCTCTCTCAAATAAATAAATAATAATAAAAATAAATTGTACAGCTAATGTAATTTTAATGTTTCCCTTCATTTTCAAAAAATGATAGCAATTCTCTTCATTTTATGTATTGAAGACAAGCCCACACAGACACATCAACTGTTACTCTGATGTCTTAAAAATCTCAGAATAAAGCCATCTTATGTCATTCTTCCATGGCCCTTAAAAAAATAGGCAAAGCACTTAATAAAAATGAATTGACAAAAGCAATTTTCACAAGGAACAACTTCAGTCTTTTCCAAGGACATTTTATTGGTGCTCATGAACACCAATATCAAAAGGGTGCTCTTTATATGCCATGGTCTGCCACAGTCAAATTTAAACTCACATTTTTTTTCTTTCTTCTATATGATAAGGACAAGATGAGGTCAATTTCTGACGTTTTAGGAGAGATGAAGATAACTGCAAGGATCCACAAGACAAATCGTGATTTCTGTTCTTTGACACGCCGGAACCTCATGTCGAGTAGAATTCAGGAAAGAGAGTGTCCATCCTCTGTGACCAAGGAAAACATACACTGAGCCCCCTATATAACAAAGCAAAAGTTATTTCTCCTCTTCTGGTAACACCAAAAGCATGTGTTTATTAGACTGTTTAGTTAGCAATTAATGCTCAGTGGCAGGGTACTTGTAAGGTATGTACAAGGTCCCAGATCCAGCCCCCAGTACAAAAAAAAAAAAAGAAAAGAAAGACAGAAAACTAAAAACAAAGAAGGAAAGGATGAGTAAAAGAAAGACAACGAACTTATTATGCTTTATGCTTTTGTCTCTTGCAAGTTAATGTTCTATTATAATGTCAGTATGTTAAAAGGAGTTTGGTAGAATAAAGATTACATAGGTCAGAGCAACAGAACAATAAAATGTTTTCTCAACTACCTCACCAGAACCCCTCTGCTTAAAGGACACTGCAAAGCCACGGGCTGTGTGGTGTCTTTACTTCCTCAGTGCAGAATGACCAGTGCCATCTCTAACAATCCATCTTATGGTCAGCGCATTTACCGTGGTAGGACCATCTATGCCTGTGTGTAAATGTTCTTGCTGATGGGTAGAGTCTGTCATGACAGGGAACCTTGAAGTCACAGTCCTTGACTCGGTCTCATTAACCTTGCAGAGTGCTGTGCCATGCTGTGCTCAGATGGACAATTTCAAAACGGCTGCTGGATGATGCTGATGGTGATGATAATGATGATGGTGATGACAGGGACCTCTCATAGGTTAGTCGGGGACCTTCTGCTGTCCCCTAAATATGATTTCCTCCAGTTGGCCAATTACTTTCCTTGCTCTACTAATAGTAAAGGACAATTAATGTCTAAACTAAAGATTTAAATACCTTCCTAAAATATTAGTAATTGGGATACTACTATGTATAGACTATAACCAAATTAAGAAAAACTTGTGTCCAATAATATTTACCAAAAAAAGCATTGGTACTTAGCATTTTTAATTAGTTTCTTGATTAGAGCCATACATTCTTTTAAAAAAAAATATTTATTTACTTTGAGAGAGAGGCAAATAGAGAGAGAGGGAATGGGTACACCAGAGCCTTCAGCCACTGCAAACAAACTCCAGATGTATGTACCACCTTGTGCATCTGGCTTACATGGGTACTAGAGAATTGAACCTGGGTCCTTTGGCTTTGCAGACAAGCATCTTAACCACTAAGCCATCTCTCCAGCCCCACACTTTCTTCTTTCTTAAAAAGGTATTATTTATTTATATGCTTATTTGTAAGAGAGAAAGAGAGCAAGTATGGACGTGCCAGACCCACTGGAAACCTCAGATTCATCTGCCACTGTGTGAATCTGGCTTTACCTGGGTGCTGGGAATTGAACCCAGGCTTTCAGGCTTTGCAAGCAAGAGACTTTAACGTCTAAGACACCTTCCTAGCCCTAGGACAATATTTTTTGAAACAGATTTGCATTACAACAAAGTTAAAATGTGACCTATTTTAAAATTCCGTCATAATATCTCCTGAATTCTTCCTCTTCCATATGTTTTTACCATAAATAAAATAATAGCATGAACATCTCTGTAAACATCTCTCTTTTTTTGGGCTGGAGAGATGGCTTAGCGGTTAAGCACTTGCCTGTGAAGCCTAAGGACCCCGGTTCGAGGCTCGGTTCCCCAGGTCCCATGTTAGCCAGATGCACAAGGGGGCGCATGCGTCTGGAGTTCGTTTGCAGAGGCTGGAAGCCCTGGCGCGCCCATTCTCTCTCTCTCTCCCTCTATCTGTCTTTCTTTCTGTGTCTGTCGCTCTCAAATAAATAAATAAATAATGGACAAAAAATATTTTAAAAAAAAATCTCTCTTTTTTTGATTCTTGAATTATGTGAGTTGTACAATCTCCAGTTTTTAGTAGTACAGTTGGTTCCATTTGGAAGGGAAGTAGTGAATGAAACGTCCCAGTTATGAGAGACCTTCTGCCGGTGTACGATGGACTTGTCAATAAAAGCCGCGCTACTGGGTCCTTCCGCCAGGGGGGTCTGAGTCTCAGCAGGATGGAAGGGTAAGTAGCCTAGGGGGAGCAACTGAGCCACCGTTCAGAAGAGGTCCAGCCAGCAGCCGAAGGGACACATGCTACCCTCTGTTCATTCTGAAGTAATGTAAAGGCCATCCCGAAGCAAGGGCATGTAAGCACTTAGCTCTTCAGCAAATGGCAATAATTGAAGTAACTATAAAAAAAAATGGAGAGGTTTTTTTTTTTTTAATTTTTTTTCATTCTTGTCTAATTTATATTGGATTAATGTAAAATGTTTTGAAAGCACCAGTCTATAAAACTGCCCTTTATTCTGTCCCTCTTTTTACAGTTTTCTTTTTTTTTTTTTTTTTTTTTTACAATCACTAACTTGAATGAGTTTTGTTCTTTGTGTCATGTTTATGACGTCTTTGGATACTTTATTATCTTTATGTAGAAGAAAAACTGACTGTTTTTCCCAGTCCATTATCAGTTAAGTGTCCGGTTGATTACAGAACAGAATAAAAGCTGGCATGACTAAAATCCCCCAACTTGTAGCAGCCCCACACATGAACCCTTTGGTCTGGCTTCCATGACCCACTAAAGTTTTACTGTGGTTTAGCATTTGAGTTAAGGGTTAGCTATAAAACAGAAAAGAAAGAGGAAATACTAATGAGTGCCAGATCGCAATGTGACACGGAATTTCCTTTCATTTAATTTGATAGATTAATTAAAATTAAAATAATATCAAACACACGTCTTGCAGAAATTGCAGGACAAAAAAAAGGAACATTTATATAACTGTATTTATACCAAATCTTAGAACAAGGAACTCTCTTACAGTAAGAGAAATGAGATCAGCGGTTATTCCTAAAGGAGGAGGAGGTCTGTGAAGCAAAGGAGAACATTCTGGGCTGAAGGAAATACTCCATGTCTTACGAATGTGGTTACAGAGCTGTAGAAATTTGTCAAAATCAATCAGTGTGTACGCTTGAAACTTGTGCATTTTGTCATATGTAAGTTGTATTGAATAAAATATATGAAAAGCCAAAAAACTCAAAAATTTTTAACCATTTGATTTTACGTCCAAATCTTAGAAAATAAAAAAATATATATATTATTTTTCCTAAAAAGAAAATATTCCACTAAAAGAGTAACATTTGTCAATAAAGTTGCATCATATAAAAAGAATCAGGAGATTAGGAAGACCTATTAAGAAATATGAAAGGTGGGGCTGAAGAGATGGCTTAGCAGTTAAGGTGCTTGCCTGCAAAGCCCAAAGAATTGGGTTCATCTCCTCAGTACCCATGTAAAACCAGATGCACAAGGTGGGGCATGCATCATAGTTCATTTGTGGTGGCTGGAGACTCTAGTGTGCCCGTCCTCTGGCTCTTGTGTTCTCTCTCCTTCTGTGCCTCTTTTTCCTCACTCTCAAATAAATAAAATATTTTAAAAACTTATTTTGAGAAGACAATGCAAAAATTAAAATAGTAAATATTCAAGGAAAAGCAATACAAAAATTTCTAAATAAACTTACCCAAAATGCTCATTCATTGCTATCAACTATGTAAACACAAATCTGTTAAGTGATTTATTAGTAGATGCTAGAATATTATAATCAAATTGGAAGGCTAAAGACCATACCTCAAACACTGGAAAATATGGGCTAGGCTAGCAATTTAGTAATTCAAATCTCTCTTTCCTTCATTCCACATTCAAAATCACTTCTCACGCACCAGGCAATATTCTAAGGAATTGAAATACCTATAACATATGAGAGCCAGGAGAGTGACACACACCTTTAATACCAGCATTTGGGAGGCTGAGGTAGGAGGATTATTGTGAGTTCAAGGCCACCCTGAGGCTACAGAGTGAGTTCCTGATCAGCCTGGCTAGACTGAGACCAAAAAAAAGAGAGAAGAGAGAATGCTACACACTTCTGACAGTGTTAAGCAGAAATGATCCTGCAAATAAATGATAAGCACAAAATAAAGACTCTTGTTTTTCTTTAAAAAAAAAAGGGGGAAATATGGCTAGACATTCAACATCTTAGAAACTCTTGGGAATAACAGATAGTTCAGTCTTCTGTGTAATTTAGGCAGTCTGCGGCTTTGAACTGGTGAGTTAAGGTCATTTGTATGTGGGGTTATTATCACAAGAGGGTGAATTTTTTCCATCTCCTTTGGTCTGCTAGCTCTTGTTCTGGTTGGTTGAATTACTGAGAGTTCCTTTCTTCCTTCTCTGTTACTAGTAGAGGGTTGTTGGTTTTCTGTGCTGGACATGCTGGAGTCTTCCTGACTCTCCTTTGCTCATCTGTTCCTCTCAGGAGATGTTTTCTTACCTGCATTGTCATGAATAAAACTATATTTTTCTTACTCGCTATATGAAATGTCTGTAGGAAATTTTTGCAGGGTTGGATTGGCTATTCTAAAGTACATATGGAAACACAAAAGATCACAGAAACACGTAAAACCAAATCAATCCTAAACAACAACAAAAAAAATCCTGCCAGATGTATCATAACATATGATGTCAAATGTTATTACAGAGCCATAGTGATAAAGACAGCATGGTACTGGTACAAACAGACGTTTTCAGATCATTACAGAATAATAGAGCATCCAAAAATAAGCACATGCGGATATGTTAACCTAATTTTAACAAAGTTGTCAAAAATACACAGTGCAAAAAAGACAGCCTATTCAACCAAAGGTGCTGATAAGCTCGATATGTACATGCAGAAAAATGAATTTTGATTCATATCTCTCACCATACACAAAAATCTATCAATTTAATCTTAATGTAAACTTAAGGCAGCTAGGTGAAAACACATCAAGATAAGGAAATTGGCCATAACCTTCCAAATAGTACTCTATAACATAAGAAAAAACTACTATAAAAATTGATGAATTGGATTGCATAAAATTAAAAAGTTTCCGCACATCAAAGAGGCCATCAGCAAGGTGAACATAGTCTACAGAATGGGGAAAAAAATCTTTGCCAGCTATACTCCAGCCTGATGTTCATATTTAGAATATATAAAGAACTGTAAAATTAGAGATAAAAAATGCCTGCCAACCAATAAATGAGCAGATGAACTGAGCAGAAAGTTCTCCAACAAATTATTTTTAAAGGTGTTTGACATTCTTAGCCATGACAGAAATACAAAATACAACTTGAAGATTCTATCTCAACACCAGTGAGAATGACTATATCATCAAGGAACAAATGAAAAATGTGAGGAAAGGACAACTCTATTCACTACCTAAGAGTGTATAAACCAGTGTGGGGGTTTCTTCTTTTTTAATTTTTTTAAATTATTTATTTATTTATTTATTTGAGAGCGACAGACACAGAGAGAAAGACAGATAGAGGGAGAGAGAGAGAATGGGCGCGCCAGGGCTTCCAGCCTCTGCAAACGAACTCCAGACGCGTGCGCCCCCTTGTGCATCTGGCTAATGTGGGACCTGGGGAACCAAGCCTCGAACCGGGGTCCTTAGGCTTCACATGCAAGCACTTAACCGCTAAGCCATCTCTCCAGCCCAATGTGGGGGTTTCTTAAAAGATTCAGTTATACCACTCATCAGCATGTACTCAAAGGACTCTATATCCTATCACAGATAATATTGCATATCCACATTTATTGTTTGTCTTCTCACAATAGTAATGAAATAGAATCAGCCCAGATGTCCATCAACTGATGAATGGATAATGACATTATGGTACACATAGTCAGTGGAATTTCATCCAGCCATAAAGAAAGATGAAGTTGTGAAATATGAAGGAAAATGGATGGATCCAGAAATTATTGTATTAAGTGAGGAATCTATCTCAGACTCAGAAAGACAAGTACCACATGTTATCACTCATATGCTTCCAAGTTTTGTGCATGTGTATTTTTGCAGAAGCAAGTGTGTAGATGCGTTATAAAACTAGAAAGGGGACTAAAAGAGCAGTATAAGTGGTTTTAAGGAAGTGGAGTGGAAAAGTTAACAACAAAATGCGTGAAACATGAGAATGGGAAGGGGAATGCTGGAGTGAAAGGGAATGTAACGGTGTGATGGGGGTCCAGGAATGTCCTTGAACCCCGAACCCTAGGCTTATTTCTAATTTTAATCAAAGAACTGAATAAAAAAGAAAACTGAAACATGCAAGAATGCTGTTTTCTTGGCAAACCAGGAACCAGCACAAGGGTGAAAGAGACAGACACAGAGAACAATCAACCCCCACCAAACCATATATCCAGAGACATGGAGGCTCCCAAGATCTCAACGCTGAAACAGACCTAAAATGAACCTAACATGGCTCAGGGAAATTTCTGGAAGAGGGGACGGAAAGAAAGTCAGAGCCACACGTTGGGTCATAACATGCAGAGACACAATGCAGGACCCATATACCCCAACAAAGAGGGCCCTGTGGAGAGGGGAGGACAGGGAGGAGGCTAACAATGGTACCAACTTGACTGTATTCACTGAGTACAAAAATAAAAAATAATAGGGCTGGAGAGATGGCTTGGCGGTTAAGCACTTGCTTGTGAAGCCTAAGGACCCAGGTTCAAGGCTCGATTCCCCAGGACCCACGTTAGCCAGATGCACAAGGGGGCGCACGCGTCAGTGGCTGGAGGCCCTGGCATGCCCATTCTCTCCCTCTCCCTCTCTCTCTCTCTCTCTCCTTCTCTTCCTCTCTCTCTCTCTCTGTCTGTCGCTCTCAGGTAAATAAATAAAAAAATAATAATAAATTTAAAAATAAAATAAAAAATAATAAAAGAAGACTGAGAAGGATAATTATTAAATTACTATATTTATTGAGGGAAGTACAGAGCAAAGAAAAGGCACCCATGTGGCTATAGAGCCCACTTGGAGGGCCTGGGAAAACCGCAGAGAGAGAGAGGAGAGAAAAGAGAGTTCAAGGAGCTCCTGCTTTGTGGGGAGCTGGAAAGGGCAAAGGAACCCATGTAGAGAGGGCTAGGAGGCCCTCCCAACTGGGTCTGGGCCTAGGCCTGGCCCTAGCCAACACAGGCCCAGCCGAGGGAAAAACACACTCACAGCTGGAAGCTCCCAAGTGGTCAGAGAGCCTACCCTCCCCTTGCAGAGGTACTTACAACCTAACAGGGGTGGGTCGTCTTCTGGCTCAGGTGAACCAGAAAGCCAGCTGGTTGGTTAGGGCTAGGGGCTATCTCAGGAAGAGGCTAGCCCTGACACCATGTCCCAGGGGCTGAACTTGAGCAATCAAAATGTTGAAATCCTATGAAAGACCTCCCTCCCAGGAGGGATCATGGTTGTTTGTGGGAAAACAGGTATAGAGAACTAGGCAAGAGATAGTAAGTGAGATGATCTTTGATTTCTAGTAAGTGCAAACCCCTCCTTGCCTTTTTGTACCTTCAGAGATCCAGTCACCCTAACTGTTCCTCCCTCTCAGGAACAAGTGGGGAGAAAATGTGGGAAGATGGCACCTGGGAGCAGGGAGGAAGACCAAGCCAAACAAGGCATGTATGAAAATGCCTTAAGGAAACCTTTTACTAGGCAGGCTAATTACACAGAACTTAACACGCGAACAAAACAGCTCTTTATATTACTGTTCCTGACTGTGTGCACAAAGCAGGGTTTTATGATAAAGTCTCCTTCAGGATTTGCCTCAGATGGAAATGGAACAATGAGTTTACCTTAGCCCCACACACTGTTCAAGATAGATGGGATCCTGTGGTTTATTTATCTTACCTTGAGTCTTACACCTAATTTATTCATCCATTAGCTTTTCAAATATTTACTGAGTACATACCATGTGCTAGAAATCTTCCCCACTGTAAGGACACATAGTGTCTACCCCATCCGGATAATAAGGAAAGAACTGTAAAATTAAATGCACATTCAGAATTAGTGATTACATGCCCGGTAGTAACGTACAACTTGTGATTCAGTGAGTGCATTAGACAAGAGCCTGACTTATATGGCGGACTTTAGAAGGCCCACTTGAGAAAGTGGTTCTTAATTAAGACCTGAAGAATGATTAGGAGACAATTCGGTAAAATCTGAAGAGGGAAAATAATACGCCATGGCAGGTAAGGCTAATAATCTCAGTACACTGCGGATAGAAGAAGCCAGGAAAGTATGAAGGCGAGTGAGCTGGAAAGACAGCAGCGGGGAATGCAGCTGCAGCAGTCAAGTCGCTGATCAGTCACCCAGGTGAGGTGGCCCAGCCATGCAAGAGCTGTGCAGACCAGGTCTTATGATTCATAGTCACTGTTCTTTGCTTCGCAGTCTCACAACAAAAGCAGTGAAATCTAGTATGCAATGCTACATACCTTCATATTTTACCTCCTTAAAAATGGATTATGCGACCTCATGGGGAGTTGACAATCCCATCTCTCTGGCTGGTCATATCATTCCACAGCCCTTCCTGGTGAGGATTCAAATAAAGCTTCACCAAACACTGTGATCAGAGGCTCACTGGCATTATGAACAGGAAAGGGGGGGGGGAGGGAGAAAACAGGATATGAGTGGCTAATAAGTTATTCATGAATTCAAACTCTCTAGAATAATTAAAACACCTACTTTCAGCAAATAAGCCATTAACTTCAATTTTGTAATTTTTTAATGATCTAATTCACACTGTTTCAGGAAGTTTCCCTTAATCTATGTATATGATTATGCAGATCAATGTTTACATTATCCTGTTCCCATAGACATGCAGTGAAAATAAAGTGCATAAATAAATTGTTCCCTGGTTACCAGAAAATGCTTAATATGTATGGAAAGTATATAGATTGTAATAACCTAGATAAGAATTTGGGGGTGGGAGAGGCCAAGCAATTTATATTCCTAATGTCTGGTTCCATTACGTGGGGGATGTGGAGGTCCTAATACCCCATGTGCTCTTTCCTTTATGATGAATTTCCCAAGCTATTTCTCAAATAAACTTAGAGTAAAAACTGGTAAGTTTCCATGACGTGGAGAGAAATATGTGATTTTTGTTCAAACAAGTTTTACTCAAGTAACTCAGAGAAGGAATTTATTTTTCACTACTTCAAGTTTGTCATTTATTTAGTCCTCACTGGGGAGTAGTGTCTTTGCTCTGGTGGAACTGAGCAATTTACAGAGGAAAGGATAAGGTAGGTCCCTATAGGATGGTTCAAGGCCAATCATCTATAGAACCCTGCACAGGCAATGATTGATTGCTTCCAAAGTTAAACATACTCAGTTTGCTATCTTTTGTCTATGTTAACTTAATTGTTATATCTGTTCTTGCCATTTTTTTTTTCTTCAGTGGCATTGTTAATTCTGTCCCTGAAGAATACAGGCAAATAGGATACACCATTGTAACAGCATACAAACTTGTCCCTGTCTTTGGGCTTTTACATTTAGTAAACTTAGAGGAAAAGTAAGAGGAGCATTAAGTGTTTTGATCATCTCTTGAATATACATGCATCATATTGCCCACATTCTACACCTAAGAACAAAATACAATAGAAAAATTCTAACATTTAGCTTTTGTGATATATTTTCCATTCAGCAAATATTTGGGCCCTAAATTTGGGGCTAAAGTCATTCTTTTTTTTTTTTTTTTTTGAGGCTTCAGAATACAGGAGATACTTGACTATTGTACTGTCACCACTGACCTATAAATTACTAGATAAATAAATAAATATCTGTGTTATATACACAAAGAGACTGCGTAGCAAGATGAATGATGTTGGAGGTATAGATTACTTCTCTCTAATGCAGGAAGTCCAAAACCACTTCTATCATTATCAGCTCTTTGTCTTAAGACTTATTTGCATTTTCAATGCCACTATTACCCTGTCCTATAGAGTGCATGGATAAATTGGCTATGATACATAGAATGTCAACATCCATACAAGTTCTTTCTTTTCTCCTCTTCCTTTCTCAGGGCATGAAAAAAGAAGAAATGGGGGATAATTTATTAAAACACACATTAAGTCTAAGTCTTAAAATCAGAAATGAAGAAAAGAAATCAAAGGAAAAGAAAAAGTCTTGGTGCAGAGGGAAATTATAGGAGGGCACTGAGTGGCAGGTAGTGAATATGCCAATCATTTACTAAGGGAAAAGTTCTATAAATGTTGTGCCAAGAAAGTTTTCTCCCCAGGCTAATGAAGGGAAGTTTACACACAGGTATATCTGTAGCACAGAAAGGACCAAGGCTATTTCAATGAGAAATCTGGTGGGCACATGGACTCTACATCAAAAATCAGATACTGGTAGCAGTGCTTGAGTGTATTAACTGATAGTCCATATTGACATTGGCAACAACTAGAATCCTCAAAGCCTTCAGCCATTTTTTTTAAACAGAAATTCAAATGATATCCTAAACTCAGGGGATAGATTAAGCTCAGTGGTGTATGTCTATTTAAGGAGAAAGGAAAACTATTTCTTGGATCTATAAAGCTTGAGACTCTTAAATCAATAACTAACAATCTTCTAAACCTAGCCTGTATGTAAGCAATCAATCCACAAACTCCTAAAAAGAATAAAGTGAGCTGGATGTGGCTCTGTGAAGAAAAATCACTCAAAACAATTTTAATCTCTTGAAACAGAGGAATACATCCTATTTTTCATGACTGGAAATCAGTCATTCATTTTTTTTCCTGTAAGCATAAATTTAATGGACAAAAGTGATCCTTAGTCAAAATTCAGGGATTAATTAACATAGAAGCTTGATTTCAATCAGAGCACCCCATGAACAAGATTCAAATACCCATTTGCCACAAACCAGTACTCAGGTAGATAAATATTAGCCAGGTGCTGACTACTTCTAATACCACTTTCTGAGGTGTGAACTCCTCTATGTCTTTTGCACTCTGTTAGCAAACATTATTAGCAGTGTTTGGCCCTTACATTTTACTAATGGTAAAAGTAATAATGGGTGATATCAATAAGAACTAAAACAAATTCAAGCTTTAAGTGAGAAGACTATTTGGCAAGGTAGTCATTCCTATAACAAAAAGAAATACATATATATCATTATATAGTTGAAATTGAGGACATCTAGACAATTCCCAGACACTGAAATTATACCTGCATTTTGTCTAATGATATAATTTGATATATATGACCAATACGATAAAAATCTCAGAAGTGTTTCAGTCTAAAAGGAAACATTTTAGAATGAAAAAGTCTTTGAGATTCAAAAACATGAGTCCCAAACATTAAATAGCAGTTGGTGAGGAAAGTAATTGAGGCCCTATATGGCTTTCCCAGGACTTCTCTATGGCCATCCCAGAATAGCCAGTGAGTGAGTTTCTCATGAAACACATTCAGAGAACAAGCCTCTCCACATGGCAGAGTTCATAACATAATGGGGAAAAATCCTCATGCAAAAGTCAATACAATTTTCTATTATATATAGTTTGTTAAGCCTTGATCATATGTAATTACAATAATGTAATCTTCCACACATCTCTGTTCGAAGGCATAAAGCACATTTTTTTAAAATATAACCTGGTATCTATGGTTTGAAGATGTATAGCCTGCTCTGTCCTGCATCCAGCACACAACTCATTTCCAAGTAAGAAAAATGATATCATCATCTAAAATTTTAACTGATAAGTCAACACAAAATTGCTTTGTTTAAAGCCATGCCATTATAAAATTCCTCCTTGAGATGAGAAAAATTTAAGAAATGAGATGATTGGAAAGCAAATTGCTAAGCACTCATGCACTTATGAAACAAATTGAAAATAAATAAAGAAAGAAATAAAAACAAACAGCGTCCACACCCACACTTCAAGGCGCAGGGACTTGACTCGCTCCTCCTGTGTGTCATGCGCCCCTCTAGAGACGTATGGTCTATGCTAATCCATCATGTATCCTTGCTACTCATAGTTGTGAGACCTTGTTCTTCCAATCTCATAATTACCAGGAATTTTGTAGTTAAAATGTGGCTTCCTCGGATACATGTCTACCAAGGAAGAACATATTTGACACAGGATACATTTCTAGGATCTCAGTTAAGTTTACAACTTACTGTAAATGAAATGAATTGGTATTTGGGTTTTTATTTTTAGTTTAATGTCCATGAACCCTGTTAACATGAGTCCAGAATGAGTCACTGTCAATCCAAAACACCATCTCTGCACCTACAAGATGGAGACTTACGGTAAAGAGTGAATTCATTTGGGAAGATGTGCCCTGAGGTCTCCTCTCCACAGCAGATAAGTTCTGATCACATTCGGATCCCTGATAGTCCTTAAAATTGTGAGCAGCCCAGGATAAAACTGTGATGACTGGTAGGAAGAAGTGGAAAACAAGGACCCTGAGACTAGAGTAACGTCAGGGCTACTGGGAGTGGGATGGGGGGCAGGAGGAGAAATAAGCATCCATGGTACTCCTTGAATTACTGGAAGTAAAAGACCTCTGAGTGGCAGTCTGAGCTGATGCCACCATTGCTACTTAATAAGAAGAAAAATGTTTAACTCACAGAAGTTTCTCTGTTCCTTTTGGGGGTTGCATGAAATAGTAAATATGAACCACAGACTCTAATATGGGTGTTCAATCTATAATTTTGTCAGCAGCACATTTTTAATTTGTATTCATATCATTGGTACCTCTCATTACTATGAGTATTTTGTTAAATCTAAAGACCTTTGATATACTTTGTCCAACCTGTCATTCAATTTGATGATTACATTTAACCGAGCTGTGGTGCCATTGGTTCACTCTGTCTAACCCAAGGAGGAATGGCAACCTTGGAAAACCATGCACTTAGGACAGGACACGACAACCTAAGGATCTTACATTCAAAGCAAATTCCAGGAGGATAAACATTTCTAAGAGGTCTTTGTCCTTGAGCTAACCTTTGATTTCATCAGCCTTCATGGGAGGGGGGAAGTACATTTTAATCTCGCATTACTTAATTTTGGAAATGTGCCTTGCAATTAAAGCAGTGTTTATAGCCGATCATGTTATTGAGGGTCACATCTTGTTCCTATTTACATTGTATCGGTTTCACATATGAGGGACGTGGCAGAACAGGTCACAATTTTATCTAGAAAAAGACTAGAGAAGATGTCAAATAAGAGCAGTGAGTGTGTGATGGCTCCACTAAATGGAGGCACAAGAAATTTGAGGAAACCCAGTCTCAAAGTTATAATTTAATTTAAGTCACAGTCTAGTGACTTTAGCCAGAGGAAATTTAAAACACAAGTTGTGGGAACAGTGAATACAAATTCAAAAGCAGGCTGGATCTTGAAATTCCTACAAAGACCTATGACTTAAGCTTTAAGGGAATTTCTACATTAAGGCCCCTGTTCTGAAATCATGCTGTGTCTCCACATAGCAAGATGAGGTCTCTCTTTGGGACTTAGTTGGAAATATGCTGTTTTATTTCATAATGATTTGTGCTACCTACTTTGTGCCTGGACCTGTTCTCAGCTCTTTCACAACCTATGTAACTATACAGAAGTGATATATGTATATGGTAGAAACTATACAGACCAGATAAGCATTATTACTATTCTCATGTAACCATTGTGGATGCAAAGCACAGAACAGAGGCATGTCTCAGTGTACACAGTTGGAAATGCCAAAGAGAAAACTTAGATCAAAGCAATTTGATTCTATAGACAAATTCCAAGCTGATTTATATTATTTTCCTTTTTTTGCATATGTGTATATATGTGTGTGTAGTATGTGCATATGTATATTCTGTTACATAATGCAAATATTCCTGCTACCCTTTCCTATATGGATAAATGATAGAGTATAGAAGGTAAGTAGATCATAAGAAATACATAGGTATGTAATGCATACATGTAGTGTTCATATGAATACAAACGTGCCTTGTGCAAACTCAAATGATATGAGTTCTAGAGAGAAAATAATGCATTTGGCAGTAAGGGCTTCCAAAACTATTGTAACAGCAAATGACCCCAAAATTAGTTATATATCATATGAAAACACAAACTTATTTAAAATACGTTTGATGTTAGCTGCATCCATTCACTCGTTATTGTTTAAACCCTGGGGCTTATACATTCCCCTGATATATAAAATACTGTCCAAGCTAGGCACAGTAGCACATCTATAATTCCAACACTCAATATACAGAAGCATGTGAGTCCCAGGATTGAGACCAGCTTAGTTTAGCCTGAGAGGCAAAGGCCAGCCTGATTCCCAAGACCAAGGTCTAGGATGACAGAGAACTTGCCCACTATGCTGTTGCAGTCAGGTTCACATTGCTGGTAGAAATCGCCCAACCAAGAGCAGTTTGTGGGAAAGGCTCGAGGGGAAGCTTCGTGATGGCAGGGGAAAATGATGGCATGAGCATAGGGTGAAGGCCACCCCTTGGATAACATCAGGTGTACAACAGGAACAGGAGAGTGTGCCAAACACTGGCAAGGGATATCTGGCTATAAAACCCATAAGCCTGCTCCCAACACTACACTGCCTTCGGGAGGTATTAATTCCCAAATCTCCATCAGCTAGGGAACCTAGCATTCAGAACGTCTAAGTGTATGAGGACACCTGAATCAAACCACCACCCATGCACAGAGCCCTAGGTTTGATCCCCCGTGCTACAAGAAAAACTCACTATTTCTACTTCAGTGGCGGGTTTCATGCACCCTCTTCACACATGCTCGCATTTCTCTACAGCTCAGCCCATGGTGGAGCACCAACATGTCTGGCCCCGACAGAGACACTTCTGCAGAGCAATACCCTTTCAAAAAAGTTGCTAACATGTCACCAATGTTTTCCTGTGTTAAATTATATCAACCACCCCAGGGCTAGGGAGCTATCTCAGTGGGTAAAGAGCTCATCTCACAATTGTGAAGATCTGAGCTTTTGGATCTCCAGTACCCATGTAAGTAAATGCCAGGTGGGTGTGGTGGGCACTTGGGAGGCAAAGACAGAGAAGGTCGAGGACAAGCTGACGAGTTAGATGAGCCAAATCAGTGAGCTCTGGGTTTTACTCAGAGACATAAGTAAATAAAACAGCAATCAAAGAAGACACTGGACCCCAACATCATGCCCTGACTTCCACACAGACACATGCAAGCACACACACACACACACACACACACACACACACACACAAGCATATGTGAACACCCATACATGCATGCATATGACATGCACATACACACACAGACAAAAAAGAATACCACCCTGATCACATAGAAAAATAACACTGGAGAAATACCATGTATAAACCAACATATCTTTTATATTACATCAGTATCATTCATTGTCTAATTCCATTCTTGCTGCTATAAAAAATACCCATATATGAAGAATTTATAAATTATAGAAATTTATTTCTTGTAATTCCAGAGGTTTAGAGGTCCAAATATCAAGATCCAAATCAATTTATTATATGGGGAGAGATACTCTCTGCTTCCAAGATTATGACTTTTGCTGTGTCATCACATGGTAGAAAAGAAAAAATTAATCAATACTATTTTTTCACGAGAGAGAGAAAAAGTCCCATAAAAGTCTTCATAATCTTTTTATTCACTTGTGAAGTCTATGCCTTTATAACTCTACCACTTTCCAAAAGACTCCACCTTTTAATAACATTACTTGCTGATTAAATTTCAACAAACAAATTTTAAAGGGACATATTCAGCCACCAACATTCCCTATTTATCAATTGCACTAAAGTAAGAGTAAAAAGTTCACATGACAGATCACACATAATTATAATGAATTATTATTAATTCTATAATTTTATATACAACATAGTAAAATGATAAGAGTTTAATTATGCCTATTCAGAATTAAAATCAAATTGAATATATTGTTCTGCTTTCTTTTTCAAAAAATTTTGTAAAATATCCACCATGGCTAGTTACCAAATGGACTTGAATTATCTATGTTGTCTCATTTTAAAGAAGTACAAATCCTGTTGTCACTCCAGGCTATCATGATTTTATCAGAGAGTGAATTTTTGGACCGTTTTGTTAACTAATGAATGAACTAATTTTCATATTCTGGGTTTTGCTCACAGTCAGTAACAACCCTCCCACGGCACATATCTACCTGCATCTAAAAACACAGAAAACAGATGAGCTCAATCCAAATATGTATCCTTTAACCCACTGATTTTAAAAATATTACTGTAAAACACCTCTTCCATCTGACATATTATGCAAACATGGTCTTCTGCAGATTTAATTGTCCTAGAAACTGAAATATATCCTAAACTTTAAATTTTTTTAAACCAAAGAAAATATCCTCTTAAGAGTCTAATATTCTAAGATTTATGCTTGATTCTTTAAATAAAATGTGGTGCCCAGAATATAACTATTCTGAGATCAAACTGAGGAATGTAAATCTACCAATGAGATTTGTACCCTCTGTGCCAACATGAACCTCTACACCTAAGTTTAGAGAGTAGGAGTGATCATTATTATATAATATGAATTTATTTTCATTTAGAAAGGTATATTTCTCAGTGGGGCTTAGTTCAGATCCTCTGAGATATTGGTATCAAGATGTTATTAAACAGAGAACAAGTGGTTTATTCACCCATGAAAAGTAGAGGAGGAGCAAGCATAAATAGGCATAAATAAAGAACTTTCAGGTGGTGAGGTGAGTCTGACACTTGTGAAAAGAGACCAGAGAGAGACTTTAAGCAGGAGTAACCTCATACAGTAGGTCTCAGCCAGGAGGAAGCAGAGTCCTTGCATATCATAAATAAAAGCTCTTCTCACCTTCTCTCTTGGGGGCTGGCAGCTTTCAATCAGCTCTGCCCCCAGCTACTTTTTGAGCACGCCTTCTTGGCTTCTAGGCAACTATAGATTTTAAAGAATTATCTATTACTTCCTAGAGATGATTAAAAATGAACACAGAGTGAGGCACATGACACTCAGAAAAGTAAGTCTAACCATAATTTGAAAGATACCGGAGGGCTGGCAGTGTGTTAAAACTTCAGTGACTGGAAACAGAGGCATTTGTTCCAGCTCACTTGTAGTTTAAAGGCAAGACAAGTGAGGTGCCTAGATGCAACCACTTATCTTCTACCTCATCACATTGGAAGTTGTCACTGTTTTCAAAATGTGAACTACTACACATGTACTCATCCATAAGACAAAATAAGGGCATTTATTGTTATAATTATATGCTTATATAGTTGGCCTAAATTAAGTTAAAGAGAAAACCACCAAGATCAATACTAATCACAAATGGTATTTAAAAAACAGGAAAGTTAAGATTAGTAAGATGGCAGAATGGGATTTCTGCCACCATCCTCCCCCAGAAGGATCAATTTTGACAATTACTCAAGGGCAGGAGTACTTTTGTGGGAGGAGGCTAGCAGAGGCATTCCAGCACACCATTGAAGGAAGAAAGAACAGTTCATTTTGCTCATACCACCCCTCCTGAAAAGATGCAACATGGACCAGTGAAAGATTCCCTCAGGGTGAAATTTCTCCCACAGGGGAAAGCAAGGACGTAGTTAGTGAGCTCCTGGTTCCTCCAGCCGCTTTGACGAAGAGGTCCACTTCTTGTTTGATCACCAAGAATACTTGAGATGATTGGCACACCTGAGTGTTTTCTATTGCTGGGAACAGGAAGAAAGGATGTGAACCGTACTGATTACCGTATGACTTCATCAGGAACTGCACCCATGGCCTGCTTCTGGCTCCTCCCAATTGACCCACAGGCATTCTCAGTATGCCTCTTCCTATCCCTCCTCTAGCATACCCTCATGGACAGTGAACACAGTCTCATGCACATAGCCATCTGAACTCTGTGTTGGAAGGAGGGACACACACCTGAGTATTTCAGCACTTCAACTGCAGCAAAAGAAGTATGAGGTCTCTCAGCACCTTGTATGGCTTTATGGCATGAAAAGGAGGTATCAAGGTTCCCAAAGGAATGTTTGGTAGATACATCCATACGAAATATCTGAAAAAGAAATCAGAAAAAAAAAATACAAAATACCAATGGCATTTACTTATTTAAAGTTATGTTCAATGTAAATGCACTAAATCAAAGGACTATATTATAATGTTCCTATAATCATTGTTCATATAATCAAAATGGTTGGATTCATGAGAGAAAAACAGACACTAATGGAACAGAATTAAAAAAACAGAAATAAATCCACACACGTGTTCTCAACTAATTTTAAAAAATACCTAGAATTCAGAGGGTACAGGATAGTCTTTTTATTTTTATTGTTAATATTTTATTTATTTGCTTATTTGATAGAGAGGGGAATAGACAGAAGAGAGACAGACAGAGAGAATGGGCATGCCAGGGCCTACAGCCCCTGCAAACAAACTCCAGAAGAATATGCTGTCTAGTGCATTTGGTTATGTGGGTACAAGGGAATCAAACCTGGGCCCATAAGCTTGCAGGCAAGCACCTTAACTGCTAATCCATCTCTGACATCCAGTGATAGTTTTTAGTTAGTTAGTTTGTTAGTTAGTTTGTTTTTTTGTTTGTTTTTAATAACAAATGTGTAGGCCACATAACAGGATAGCAGCTCCAGAGGCAATCTCACATAGCTATAGATAACCATCTGATTCTTTCTTGTCAAAGGTGTCAAAAATTATACTGAAAAATTGATTCTTTAGCCACTGGTACTTAGAAAACTGAATATAGACATATATGAGAATAAACTAAACTTCTACCTCTTACACTGTACAAAAAGTAAAGTCAAGAGGTATCAAAGACCTTAATGTAAAACCAGAAAATTTGAAACTACAGAAAAAATACATAAGAGAAGTGTTCTAAGTTATAGGCATAGATAGACACTTTCTAAAAAAAGATTTCAGTAACTGAGGATAAAATAGCAACTTGACTGCACAGCGAAGGAACTAATCAATAGAATAAACACACAACCTACAGAAAGAAAAAAATATCTTTGCCTACTATTCTTCATCTTATAGAGAATTTATAGGAAGAATATTGAAATAACTAAAAACTAAAATAAAAACAAAATTATTAATGTTAAATGTCTTTAATGAATAAAACAAATAATGTAACCAGAAAGTGGACAATTGAAGTAATTTAATAAAGAAGTGCAAATGACTAATAAATATATGAAGTAATATTCAACATAGTTATCCATGAGGGAAATGCAATTAAAACTATATTGAGCCCAGCGCAATAGTTCCTGCCTGTAACAGAAGCACTTCTGAAGGAGGAAGATTACCAGCTTGAGGCCAGCCTGATGTAATGGGAAAATTCCCAGGGCAACCTTGATTATTTTACACACACACACACACAAACCTGACAGATTATTTCATCCTAGTCAGAATAGTGACTATCTTCAAGTAAGAATAAAACAATGTTTATAACACTACAGGAGGAATGAAGCCTTATAAACTGTTGTAGAACTACAAATAACTATAGCCACTATTGAAATCAGAATGCTGGTTCTTCAAAGTATCAAAATAAAGTCCATATGATTCAGCTATACCACTCCTTTATATACACCCCCCCAAATGTCTAAGTCCACTTACTATAAAGATGCTTGCATAATCATGTATCTTGATACATACAATAGCCAAGTCATTGTCAATGTGAGTCAACATAACTGCCCACCAATGTCCAGTTAGAGCAGTTGATTACCCCCACAGCCTGCATGCCACCAGTGTGTACATCTTACCTAGCTGATTGATTCTGTGCCTTTCAGAATCCCCTGCTTGTCTGTGATGTTGGTACCCAATATCCCCAGCAGTTCACACAGCATTTTTTCACACTATGAAAGCTATCTAGCAGAGAGCTGGATTCCATCTCAGTTTCAGCACCCATCTCTCAATGTCCTGAGATGCCAGCCTGTGGTATCTTCAGCAACAGGGTCTAACCACTTAGAAATGGTGGGTAAGCAAGTTCTTTTTCAATAGCCTACATTACTTTTGTGGCCTCATGGGTCTTCTGACCAACAGCTCACTGTGGGGGTGGGGATAAACCAGTTCTGACACTAGGATTTAACAGTAAGACCATGTGATTTTAGAATAAAGCCACAATAAAGTTTTATTCAACCATAAAGAAATGAATTATGAGGCTAGAGAGATTGCTTAGTGGTTAAGGCGCTTGCCTATGAAGCCTAACGACCTGTGTTCAACTTCCCAGATTCCACATAAGCCAAACACACAAGGTGGAACACATGTTTGGACATTGATTACAGTGCCTGGAGGCCTTGGCATTCCAAATATCTATCTATCACTCTTGCTAAAGCTGTTGCTCTCTCTCATTAAAAAAAAATATATATATATGGCTAGTCTGTTGCACTTGACTCAAAAAAAAAAAAATCTCAGAAAAACAAGTATAACAAATCAGGTATTGTGGCACACACCTTTAATCCCAGCACTTGGGAGGCAGAGGTAGAAGGATCACCTAGAGTTCGAGGCCACCTTGAGACTACACAGTGAATTCCAGGTCAGCCTGGACCAGAGTGAGACCCTACCTCAAGAAAAAAAAAAAAAGTATCACATGTTTTCTCTCATATGTATAATATATAGAGAAAGACAAAAAAATTAAAAAGCTTGCAGGAGAGATGGCTTACCAGTTAAGGCACTTGCCTGCAAAGCCTGAGAACCCATAATCAACTCTCCAGATCCGACATAAGCCAGATGCATGTAGGTGAGGTAAGTGCAAGGTCACACATACCCAATAGGTGGTACAAGAGTCTGGAGTTCGATTTCAGTGGCTGAGGCCCTGGTGCACCAAGCCTCTCTGTCTCTGACCCTCTGTCTCTCTCTCTCTCTCTCTCTCTCTCTTAAAAAAATAAATAAATAAATAAAGAAGGTCCTAGCAGGGTTGTGAAAGTCCAAAGGGGAAGGTGAGGACAATATAAGAAAGGTTAGTAGAAGAGTGTATATAATAAACATATATTGTTTGCTTGTATGGAAATGTGATAAATGCAGCCTCTTTTCATAATTTAAAAAGCGTTACTTAAAATAAGCAAATATGTGATTGGATTATAGACAAACAGTATTTTTATATTATTATTACTTATGCTACCAATGTTCATGTTTACTGTTAGAATTTTAATTCTCTGTGATTCATAAAATGTTAACTGTTGTTTTTAGCTTGGCGATAGTATCTGGGGTAAGGGACAGAAGTAAATCAAAGTCCTAAAAGAATATTTATATGAAAAAAATAGTGTTTAGAAAATTGTACATCCATATGCAAGAAAATGATATTTGACCCTTATCACACACACACACACATACACACACACACAAAAAAAAACCCTCAAAGTTGTTTAAAATCTTAACCAAACGAACAAAAGCTGGAAAAAGAAGAACATAGAAGAGGAAAGATGAATGACATTTGAGACAGTAACTTTTAGGATATATATGAGAAATGAGAAGTCTAGAAAACAAAACTAAAACAGTGGTCCTGAATCAAACTTTAAAAAAAAAAAACTTCTAAAGAGCAAAGAAAACCATCAGCACATGCAAAGATAGCCTGATGAATTGGAGGACACATCATAAACTATATATGAAATAAAAAGTTAATATTGAAATATATATCAGAAACTCATGCAGTTCAATAGCACAGCAAAAATAGAATAAAAAGTGAGCAAGGGCCTGAGTAGACTTTTTTTTCCAAAAGGCACAAAAATAACTAAGTTTATATTTTTTAATTTTTGGCATATCTAATTATTAAGGAAATCAAAGTCAAAAATCAAAGTGAAAACTTCCTCAAATCTGCTTAGAGCTCTATTACAAAATGATGGAAGAAAATTACCTACCTGTAGGCAGGGAAAAAGATCTTTGTACACTTTTGGTAAGGATATAAATTCAAACACTCACCATGGAAAACAATACAATGATTTCCCAAAAAGTTAAATACAGAGCTGTAATACAATTCAGAAATCTCATGTTTGCAATAAAAAGAGGTCTACCTACGCAGGATCCAGTCAAGAGGCTTCATATGGTTTCATGTTTCAGTGGTAAGACATTGGAGGGCCTGAGTGAAAGTCAAGATTGGATTTACTTTGATAACCCCTTGGGCAAAAGACTTTGAAGTGTTAGAAAGGGAAGGATGTGGACCAGTAAATGATCAACTAAAATAGATAATCTAGCTAAATTAGGTTAATAGAAAAGAGAATGAACATAAGATTGGAGAAAGGTATAAAGAAAGATTCAAAGATATTGTTACAAACCAACAAAAAGAATCAAAGATACCTGCTAGGTTTCTACCTAATCCTGAAGTCAGGTGTGACCACAGATAACAAGTTCTTTTGCTCTGTTATAGAACTTTTTTAAAGAGGTAAAGATTTTACTGCTTTCATATGTTGTTGCTATGTGGTCATTTTCAATCATTTTCATTAAAACCTAGTGTATCAAATTTCATGAAATTCTACAGTGGCACATCACCACTGACCCTTATTCCTATTTTACATAAGTAGCTGGTTAAAAAAAAAAAAGGAGGGCTTTAATTATTTACATTACATCTTGTTGTGCCTTCAAGTGCATTGAAGCAGTATGACATAATTTTTCAAGAAAAGACACTCACAGAAAGGGTCAAGAAACACAGATGTTCCAAAGAGAGCTTTGGCCCAGCACATCACAGAGCTGTTATTTGGTACATCGTATGTGCTAAACATTTCATTAACATTTCTGCTGAATCTTCAGAAACTTCAAGGCAGGTAAGTTTATTCTTCTCAATTACAGAAGGAGAAAGGTAAAAGGTTAAGTGGCATACTTCCAAGCAGAACAAAAAATTGGGCCTCAAAGCCAGAAGAGGCCCTCAGAGTATCTTAATCTTAATTATATGTTCATTCTTTTGTGGAAGAAATTGACTGTCATTAGCTGATGCCTGTAAAGAGGTCAAAATGCAGGGAGAGATTTCTGAGAAACTCAAATGGAAGGAGTCTATGGAGAGAAACCTTTATATTTCACAGTAATTGTCTACCACGCTGCTGTAGGCAGCTCCACTTGTTGGGATGGACATCCAAACCAAACACAGTTTATGGCTGGGAGGGATTTATTTCAAGCGTACAGATCCAGGGAAAGTTCCATCAATGGCAGAAGCTGCTTCCATACATCCAACCCGAGAGCAACGACTGCAGTTAGCAAAACACCAGCACTCCCACACATGCAAACAAGCAAGCATGAACCTGGCAGAGCTCATACCCATCTCTCCATACCTTTGGGCTGGAATCAGATCTGCTTCCAAACATGCCTTCAGTCTGGACCCCAGGATGTGGGAGGGGGGGCGTGACACCTTGCCCAGCTAGGTTTCTGGAGACTCAAGTCACAAGGTTAATAAAACACCTGAGTCTGTGGGGGACACGCATTCATATTTAAGCTGCCTCACATGTTTTGAGCTTTCCTCATCTGACCTGGCTGTAAGATCATGCAGGAGAGGGGCTTGCGAGATGAGATCCTGAGGGTGCTGAAATCATCTGAATTTGATTCCCAGCACCACAGAAACAACTGGACGTGGTCACTCATGCCTGTAACCCCAGTCCTGTGAGGAGGAGACAGCAGAGTCAGGGGGGCTAGCATTTCTGGGTTCAGAGAGAGACTCTGCCTCAAACAAACAGATGTGTGAGGGCATTAGAGGAGCATGACATTGGTCTCTTCTGGCCCTTTACATGTGCTCACACTATCTGTACACGTATGTGCATACACTACACACATACCACCACCACTGCAATGCTATACACACACACATGCAAAAATAAAAGTATAAAAAATATGTCGGGCGTGGTGGCACACGCCTTTAATCCCAGCACTCGGGAGGCAGAAGTAGAAGGATCGTCGTGAGTTTGAGGCCACCCTGAGACTCCATAGTGAATTCCAGGTAAGCCTGAGCTAGAGTGAGACCCTACTTCAAAAAACCAAACCAAAACCAAAAAAAAGGAAAAAATATATATAAAGAACGCTACTAGCATGAAAAAGCAGATGATGCTATGCTTATTAATCAGGAGTCAAAGGAGAGAAATCACCTTTACTGACCCAGCAATATTAGCCTCACAGGAGTATTCACTCCATGGATGCTTTGAAAGCAGCTCAAAAAGAGAACTGAAGAATAAAGGAACACAGACAAATAGTGTGCAGGGAATGTGACATCAAGGTTCACCCATGCTGAAATTCAGGGACAAGCAGGCTTCTGCATCCTGAGTGCCTTGCGATGCTAATTTCATAGAGTGTCAGACTCAAGGAGTAAGGGTGCTTACTAAGTATCCTTAAGAAAAATCCATTGTTCTGTGCCCAGATATTCTCGTGTGCTGGACTAGGTCTAGGGGTAGAAATTAAGAATTTGGATTTATTCAACAGAAACTCACAGAGGGATTCCAGTGAAGGTGGAAGTTCTAGGCTCATGTCCAACATAAGGCCAGACACACACAGCCCAAGGAATGCTGCTCTTGCCAGGTGAACGGGCCTCTCTCCTTCCCCAGCTGCATCCTCCTGTGACACTTTTGGTGGACAAACTCCAAACGTCTCACGTGATCACTTAAAAGCATCTTCCATGTTACCTCCCTTGCAAAGCACTTCCTGAGTTCCTCCAAGTTAAATGAGCTCTTTAGTGCTTCCAAATCTCTGTTTGATACTTTTATTGCATCATTTATCAAATTGCATTTAATTATCTTCTGATGTGAATCATTCTCCATCAAAATAGGACTAACTTGAGTCTGGCTGCTTCATCCTTATATCTCTGTCATTTAGCACATTTCCTAGCACAAAACACTCGCTGCATGAAGGGTGTCTTCTTTGCCGTGAAAAAAAAAATAAAAGAGAGGAAGATACACAAAGAACTATGAGGTTAAAGAAGCAGAGGTCTTAGTTAGCAGCTCATATCACATTAGCATCTAGACAATTAGCAACTATGTGGCTGGATGACAAAATTACTTAGCTCACTGAGGCCCCTCCCAAGAATACATACACTGAGAAGATCAAGATCAAGACAGCAAGCTAGATTTCATTCTGAGCCCCACCCTTGGCTTCTGGGCCACTGCTATCTTGCTGTGTGTGTCTACATGACCTTTACCTTGAGTGTCTTAGGGAAAGAAAGAGTAAACTCGATGGTGTCTTTTCTTATAAGGACACTAGTGCCATTATCAAGGCTCTGTTATCAAGGCTTCAACTAACTACAACTCTTCCCACCTCCAAGCATGGACATATTGGGGATTAGGACTTCCACATTAATTTCAGAGGATCATTTTCATTTAGTAGCAAAGGGAAATTAAGCTGGCCTTCTACCTGGGACTTCTAGCCTTAAGATTAATCACCTGGAGTCCAAATTCTGGAAGAAGAATGAAATAACTAGCAACTTTCCCCATCACAATTATTGGAGAAATGTGCTAAACGTTTCCTGAAAATGGTGAAACATCACACACACACACACACACACACACACACACACACACACGGGGAGAGAGAGAGAGAGAGAGAGAGAGTTAATATGCAGTCTTCTTTACCTGGAGGATACATCAATCTGTATAGAACTCTTAAATTGCTAGAAGCACCCAGCAGGACTGGAAATTGGTAAAGCTTGCTTTTTCTCCCTTTGACTGCTTAGAAATTTTCACCATGGTGTAAATTTTATTAGTTTATTTGAATAATTTGATAAACATAATTTAATCTGTTTAATAACTATCATTAGCTTTGTTTGTAGGCAAACTCTTTAATGAGAATGCTAAGGGAAATTTTGTGCATTGCATGAGCTTTTATTTGTATTTTTTGGCAGCCAGAGCACATGGTTGGCTCCTAATAGTGAGGTTTATGCTGAGCTAAAACCCTATCCATCATCTCAATAGTGTTCCAGGGGCCAATCAGACTGTTTTTCTGGAAGGGAAATTATGCCATAGAGTCATCCTCAAGTTTATATAGTACATGGGATCATAGAGAGGATGTGTGTCTCTGAAGGATGGTAGGAGGAGAAAGTCAAACAAGGAACTGGCTTAAAAATGACCACATACCTGGTCTCTTTACACTAGCCCATCGCACAGCTAACAAGTTCTTCCATTAAAGAAAAAAAAAAAAAACTAGAGCGGGGGAGGAGATTTAAAATCTTTGAATCACAAGAAATTATGCTATAATCACCTGTGAGTGTCATCAGGGAAGAAATGGGAACCACTTGCAGTGCTGACAGAATGAGCCTTCAAGAAAATAGCACTTATATATGACTGGTGATGAGTGACCAGCAATTTCCACATTGTGTTAAGAACCTTTGCTCTTGCTTTCTCATTACTTCTTCTAGGCATTGCTGGTCTACTCTTCCTCTAACCACTTTTTTTTTTTTAATTGAATTGTTCATAGAGAAAAGGAAAGAATGGTTTGAAAAAACTTCCATAGAAATGTCTTTGACTTGATCATCTCAGCAACCAACACCTCCAGGCTCTGTAGCTCAGAGATTGCTCCCATCAATGATATTTTGAATCTGAAACCAAGCCTGGGGGAGAAGCACTCCTGCATGTCAGGGTAAAGAGAATAGTGCCACTGAGCCAAGGGGCTAGTCACGGAGGTAGCATATCCACATAGAGAAAATCATGCTCCCTAGACTTGCCACTGACCACTTAATTAGCTATCTCATTTCCATCCAAATTTATCCCATGCTATAGACTTTTGACTAGTTTGAAACAAATAAAATAGCACTGTCAGATGGAGAATAAATGGCTTAAAAGCTTTCTCAAGCAAGTTCACAATTAAAACTTCAAGGCAAAGAGCATAATTACAGGTTCGAGCTTTCTGTAACCTCCACATCTTCATGACTTTCTGGAAAAGGAAGATATCCTAATTTGGAAAAATTAATTCCAAATTTAACCTGTGCTATCTTGTTATTCTGCACCTGAGTTTTTAAGGAATAATTAAAAACTAGAAAGCAAGCTGCATTACTAATAGAACTACTGCTTTTGAAAAGCAAATTTCAGGTTGTAAGGTTGTCTGAGCCTCTCCTGTCCTGTTTTCTTTTTTCTTTCTTTCTTTAGTTACATTCCATATCAGTGTTGTTCAGTTTACTTGTTGTCCACAGAGGCTGAGAGCAATGGCTAACTACTAGAGTACTCCAAAAGAACTCTTGAATTAGCATTTTTGTTCTCATCTTGACTCTTCCTCCTTTCTCTAAAGTGTATTATCTTTAATGTGTCAAACAAATGTATTATCCTGTTGAGTTCGTTAGCTTTGCAAGACTGAAGTACAGAAAACTCTGTGTGGTACTCTGCTTTCTATCACTGAGATGACCCCATTGCTTTTGGGCATGTGACAAGGCAGTCAATCATGATAAGAGCTTTTGGTGGGACAAAACCACTCATTTAATGGCCAGGATATAAAAGAAAGATAGGAAGTGCCTTGTTCCCCACAGCCTCGTCAAGGGCACATCCCCAATGGCTTAAATATCTCCCGCTAAGCTCCACCTCTTAAAGGTTCCACCATCACCGAATAATGCCGTATGAGACCAAGCCATTGACATCTAGGTCTGGAGCACTTGTAAGATTTAAACTGTAATATGTGTCTCTGGACTTATGTTATTAATCACAGACAAAGATGTAGACAGAAAGGCAAAGACAAGCAGAGCTTCAATTCCCATATAAGCCTTTGATTAGGAAGAGGTTATAGCAATCTGACTAACAAAGGTGGCTTTGGGAGAACCATGACAAGCCTGCATGAGGATATTCTTTTAAAAAAAAAATGCTTTTCTTTAAGATTTATTTTTACTTATTTATTAGAGACAGAGAGAATGGGCATGCCAGGGCCTCTAGCCACTGCCAAAGAACTCCAGATGCATGTATCACCATGTGCATCTGACTTACGTGGGACCTGGAGAATACAACCTGGGTCCTTGGGCTTTGCAGGCATGTGCCTTAACCACTAAGCAATCTCTTCAGCTCTGCATAAGAATATTCTTGTCAATTTTTCTGGTGATATGTGAGACTCTAGTTAGGTGTCAATGTTCTATCAAACATCTGTACTGTCAACTACAATGAGTAAACTCATTGTTATGGCATTTATCTTATATGATTTTCTTCATTCTTTGAGTCACACATTCATATAAATATGGAACTATAGATAAGATTTACAATATATATATAAAGCATGAATTATATTTCATATGAATGTTTACATTGTAGAAAAATAAATCACAGTGATCTTACTTTTAAGGAATAATAGTCTCCTGTGCCGGGGGGTAGGGGGGAGAGGTAGCAAAGCTACTATTTCAAAGAAAAGTATGCATTAAAAGCTTGTTACCAAGATGTCATGGAAGTACCTCCAGAAATGTGGAATAATGCCTTTTAAAAAGTGTAGCAAGAGGACTGGGGAAATGGCTTAGTGGTTAAGGTGTTTGCCTGTGAAGCCTAAGGACCCTAGTTCAATTCCCCAGGGCCCATGTAAGCCAGATGCACAAGGGGGGGGTGCATATATCTTGCATTCATTTGAAGTGGCTAGCTGCCCTAGTGTGCCCATTCTCACTCTCTATCTACCTCTTCCTCTCTCTCTCTCAAATAAATAAGGTTTTAAAATATATATTTTTTAAAGTATAGCAAGAAATATTTTTTAATATCTAGTTATTTATTTGAGAGAAAGAGGCAGAGAAAGAAAGAGAGAGAGAGAGAGAGAGAGAGAGAGAGAGAATGGGCATGCCAAGGTTTCTAACCACTGCAAATGAACTCCAGACACATGTGCCACCTTGTGCGTGTGGCTTTACATGGGTACTGGAGAACCAAATTTGGTTCCTTAGGCTTTGCACTCAAGCTCCTTAACCACCAAACCATTTCTCCAGCCTACTAGAAATTATTTTAATCTATGAAAATCAAAATAAAATAAAATGCTTTCATTTAAATTCTGCTCTTGAGCCTGACATTAACTGTCCTTCAAGCTTAGCATCAGGCTACTGTGGAATATCAAGGTTTCAGTCATATTTAGGCTACTTTCCCTGACACCAGTGCACCACCCTGTGATGTAGACTAGTCTCTTCAAGGTTTCACAAGCAGACTCATCCTAAGACCCACTTAGTGTGCATGTCTAGAACACTGGAGATATGCTAGAGTACATGAGGGAAACCACAGAGGAGAAGAGTGCACCTGCAGGAGTTGCAAGTAGAAAGAGCGTAGTGCCTGATAGAAACGCCATGCTCAGTGAAGAGAAGGACCCTCCCTCCCCTCACATCAGGAAGCGAAGGAGTCAGAGAGTAAAGTAAGGGTTGGCTGTGCACCAGGCCAGAACTGAAAGCAACATAGCAGACTAGTTACATGGGAAATAGCCTGCCACAAAATGCCAACAGAGAAGAATATGAAGTAAAGAACTTGTGGGATTTAAAAAAAAAAAAGTGAAAGGAATACAAAGAATGTTAGAAAGAAAAGAAAGGTGCATCGTGGTAGACTATTCGCTCTAATGCCATTGAGAAAAGTAAATGAAAATGAACCCCCAACTTTCAGGCCTAGATATCAAGATGGATAATAATGGGGCCATCTTCTACTATACAGGGCAGGAGAGAGACTATTCAAGGAAGAAAAGCAGGGAGAGTACGAATTTAATCTGGAACATACTAAATTTGAGTGACATAAGGGGCTGGAAAGATGTCTTAATGGCTAAGGAGCTTGCCTTGCATAGTCTAAGGACACATGTTCTGTTCCCTAAGTTTAGTGATGTATAAGGTGTCATAGGGACATGAACATGAGAAAACCTGGATCTTGTTGGGCCTAGTGGCACAAGCTTATAATCCCACCTACTTGGGAGGATAAGGCAGCAGGAGAATTACAAATTCAAGGACAGCTTGGACAAATCTGTGAAACCCTACCCAAAGGTAAAAGGTTAAAAAAAAGAGAGAGAGAGATGAAGATGTGGCACAATTGTGGAATGCTTATATGCAGGGCCCTTGGTTCCATATCTAATATAAGAAAAAAGGGGAAGAATAAGAATGGAAAGTAATGAAACTGAGAGAAGGAAGAAAGCGAGAAAATAAGTAAAGAAAAGAAAAATGAGAAAGAAACAAGAAAGAGAGAAAAAAGAGTCAGGACAGGGGAAATAAAACAAAAGAACCGGGGTTGGGGGGAGAAAACATGGACCTTGAGCTCAAAAGTGCATATAAAACTGGATAAAGGAAATTCCAGTTAAAGTTTCAAGTTAGACAATATAAATAAAATCCAGGGATGGAATTTCACTCAGCAGTAGAGTAATTAACTAGCAAGCCCAAGACTCTGGACTCATCCCCAAACCAAAAAAAAAAATGCATGCATGGGCATGCACACACACACACACTCACAAGGAAAGAGCTGAAATCTTCAAATACTATTTGTAAAATTTGACCTTGATGTTATTCGATATTCACAAATATATTTTCCAAAAACCTGTAAATTATGATCCATAAATAACAAACAAAGTGCTAGCACGAGTTACTCTCCCATGTGGCTGCTGTGAAGATTCAGCCAAAGCACCTGGGAAAGCCCATGGCTCACAGCGAATGCAAGGAAAGCACCAGCCATGATAGTGCAGCTCAAATATATTCAGGGCACAGGAACCTGATAGATTACCACCTTTTTTATTAGTTGGGTGTTTCTTTTCTTTCTTTTTATAAAAAATATCTTATTTACTTTCTTGCAAGACAGAGAGACAATGGGTATGCCAGGACCTCTAGCCAGTGCTCCAAAAGTATGAGCCACCTTGTGTATCTGGCTTATGTGGGTACTGGGGAATCAAACCTGGGTCCTTAGGCTTCATAAGCAAATACCTTTACCACTAAGTTATTTCTCCAGCTCTATTAGCTGCTTTTCATAAACATACTTGTGGGGCTTAAGGAGGACTCTGGGTCCATTATCAAAACTCAAAGATGCAGAGAAAACTGACAGGATTGTTGAAACCCCTCTGGGCCCTTGCCCTAGCATCTCTCATCGTAACACTGAGGTTTGCTGTTATACAACTGTGGATTCATAAAGAGTTAATGATTAAATATAACACTAATAGTAGAAGACACTCAAAAGTGCCTGCTAAGCATATGTGAGAATGAATGACAGAATCAGGGAACTAATTATAATAATTAAATAGGCCCTCTTTATTTGCAACTGATCCACGATAAGAGATTTGGGTTGGAGTTATAAAAATGAGGACCCGACATTCTAGGGGCAAGTTCATCATAACAATGAAGTTTGGGAAGAAAATGATCAGATGAGTGAGGAATAGGATTGTCTATTCACTGGAGAAAGTATTTTATGCCCCCTCCAAAGCAAAGATAATCCCAATACATGTCACGTCTATGAGCTAAGAGCTGAAGAGTACGAGAAAGCACATCAACCAGAAACAGCACGTGAAGAGGCATCTTAACACTGTCCTTTGCTAACTTTGTGTAATTGCCTGCCAGCAGGCACCAGGCTGGTAGACTATGGGATATAATGGAAACTGAAAAAAAAGTAATTATGAAATTTTGAGCAATCTAAAGTGGAGTTCTACCAATATTATACCATGAAACATGAAGAATTATGAAGACTCTTGATGAGAGGAAAAAAGGAGAAGACAAAATGCTGTTGAACCCCCTAGTTCATGCTGGGGCCAGGTTCAGCAGCCACACCCCAAACACAGACCTTCTTGTCATACGTTTGTCAGCCAAAATCTCTGTACATCATGAATTTCTCTCCATGAGGACAACTAGTGAGGGCTATAGCTGCATCTGCTCTGTGAGGCAAACGTTATAAACTATGCTGATCTAGAGATTAGATGTATACCGTCTCTAAGCACTCTGTGCTGACTGGCCTCTTTATTAAAAGGAGTAGAATACTTTCCACTTGTCTCACTGGAACTCATTTTAAATGTCTGTTTTA
Source organism: Jaculus jaculus (assembly GCF_020740685.1). Taxonomy (NCBI): domain Eukaryota; kingdom Metazoa; phylum Chordata; class Mammalia; order Rodentia; family Dipodidae; genus Jaculus; species Jaculus jaculus. Next base: position 75,685,239 of record NC_059114.1, on the reverse strand, counting down.
TTCTTTCTTCTGTCCTGTAAAGACTTTTGGCACATGATCCATTCTGTTCATAAAGTAATCCTTCGGGCTGGAGAGATGGCTTAGCGGTTAAGCGCTTGCCTGTGAAGCCTAAGGACCCCGGTTCGAGGCTCTGTTCCCCAGGTCCCACGTTAGCCAGATGCACAAGGGGGCGCACGCGTCTGGAGTTCGTTTGCAGAGGCTGGAAGCCCTGGCGCGTCCATTCTCTCTCTCTCTCCCTCTATCTGTCTTTCTCTCTGTGTCTGTCGCTCTTAAATAAATAAATAAATAAATAAAAATTTAAAAAAAAAAGTAATCCTTCAATCCCAATGCAGGTCTCAAAACACAACTAGGTCATTGGATCTGGACAATGAATTTGTTATGCTCTACCATGAGCTAATGCTATCTATATCATGTAAAATGACTGGCTGATAGTCATGAATGCACTGGCTCCAATTAACCTGCTCCATAAATACCTTTTAGTGAAGTCAGGCCAAAGAGATTAATGTATTTCGATTTGGAATTATTGTTTGAAAGTTGACCAGTCCTAAGAGAGATTAGAAATGTTGCCATTGAGCACATGCACACAGCCATGAACTAATTATCAGACTGGCAATGTGATAACTGGGAAACTTGTCCTAACTTCCATTCCACCACCCACTGAATAGCTCCAGAAAAATTCTAATAGGAGATTTGGTGTGTGTGTGTTTATACATATACAAATACACACAAAGGGGAGGGTCAATACACATGATCTGGAAAAGACATCTTCCGAAATGTACATAAATACATCACAATCCCACAGGGATTCAAAGGAAGAATTATGTTGGAAACCATGTTTATATTCTTTTTTTTTTTTCATTTTTATTTATTTATTTGAGAGTGAGAAAGGGGCAGAGAGAGAGAGAATGGGTGCACCAGGGCCTCCAGCCACTGCAAGCAAACTCCAGATGCATGCGCCCCCTTGTGCATCTGGCTAACGTGGGTCCTGGGGAGTTGAGCCTCAAACCGGGGTCCTCAGGCTTCACAGGCAAGCGCTTAACTGCTAAGCCATCTCTCCAGCCCTAGATTCTTATTCTGTTTTGAAAACTCAGTAAATAAGCATGTTGGCTACTTGTTTCTTAAAGAACACTGAATATTAAAGAAATGAGAAAATAGAAATTCAATTTATTCCTATTCTGTCCATACAACCACAGAATACATAGCTGTGATGGAAATTATTTTTTTTATCTGAAAAGAATTTGTAATTGTGGGACCTAACAATTGTCTTCAAATAGCTTTCTAGATGAACTTCAGTGACTTGGGGTGGTTTGGATGTGAAATGTCTCGTATAGCCTTGAGTATTTGTGATTACATCTCATGCTCAATCCTCAGCCTCCCTCCACTCCGCCGTGGGAGTATATGGGACATACAGCTGTGTTGGAAGAGGAGTGTCACTGTGTGGAGTGGGGGGAGGGAGGGGTCATTAAAGTTTATTGTCCACTAGCTCAGCTCACTCTTGCTGCTACCTTCAAGCTGATGTGACAAGAAGTGTCAATTTCCTGCTCTGCCATCCTATTTCTACCATGATCAACCTTCTCACAACCATAAGCCTGGAATAAACCCTTTCCTCCCATATGCTGCTTTTGGTCGGGTGTTTTGTCCCAGTAACAAGAAGAATGCAACAAGGAACTTGATCAAGCATTTTAGCAGACAGGTGACAGAATCTAAAATTGAACAGATCATACTTCATAGAGTTCAGTGCTAACCAGGAAAAGGGACTGCTTCCAAACTTTTCATGCTAATGCATTAAAAAAGTACCTAGAACTCATCTAAAAAGTACCTAGTACTCATCTAAAAAGTACTTAGTACTCATCTAAAAAGTACCTAGTACTCATCTAATCACATTGAGCCTCAACCCCTTTCAGCTCTTCTTAAAATATATTTTATTTATTTATTAGTTGAAAACAGAGAGAAACAGTCAGAGAGAGAGAAAGAAAGAATGGGTTCTCAGGGTCTCCAACTACTGTAAATGAAATCCAGATGCAAGCTCCACTTTATGCATCTGGCTTTACGTGGGTACTGTGGAATCAAACCTGCATCATTAGGCTTTGCAGGAAAGCACCTTAACCTCTGAGCCATCTCTCCAGCCCCTACCAGCCCTTTTACCTGACTCTAGGAATGTTGGACTCACAGGGAGTTAATTCTCTTTGTAATATTCACTTAGCAACAATAGTGGTAAATAAGAGAATTAGTCTTTTTTTTTTCTTTCTCTTGACCTCAGTTACTTACTCTTTCGTGTCATGGTATTTTTAAAGGCAGCCATATTGAACTGCACCTGTTGGAAAATAACTGGAAGTTGTTGAATGTCTAGGTTTTCCATCCAACTCCTGTTATTTCCAAATAATTGCCATTGCTGTTACTATCTCATAACTGAACTTGTGACATGTAACAACTGAACCCATACCATGGAAGGTCCTAATCGTCTTATAGGGCTTTTTGACAATCCCCCAACTTGCTTGGAAATTTCAAGTCTTGAATTTGAACAAATCTTACAATTAGGCACTATCCAAAGAAGCCGATCAATCTGTAGTGCTGCTTCCCAAGTTAATTTATTTTCTATGGTAATGGGGCCATGGACACAGGAACTGAAAACAATAAAATCAGATCTCTTTTGACACCAAAAGCACTGGAAAAATAGCAAAAAAATACTGTTTTAAGTCAAAAAATAAAAGCCTCAACATCTGCCAAAACTAATTGTCACATTTCATGTATATTACCAATCCCTTACAGGCTTCAAGTTTGTGTGAAGTTGTCATTCTTAACATAAATCTTCTTTTGATATATTTGGTAGATTCCTATTATGAAAAATTTTACATAAAAGTCACTTGTTCTATCTACTCTCATTGTCTCAAAGCCATTATCAAAGAATTTCTATTTCTGGATTGAAAAAAAAATCCATCAAAAAGCTTCACATGACAAATAAATGTCAATTGCAAAAATTAATAAGCAATGTCATATTTTATGTTTCATTATAAGTTGAATTTATATCCCACACAACAATAAGCATGTTGAAGTCCTCAAATGAATTCACATGAAGAACTGACTTCATTGGGACATAGGATCACTACTGAGGGAGGCTAAGTTAAAGTGAGGTCATTAGGGTGGACTGAAAACTAGTACCGCCAATGACCTTATTTAAAGGAGAGCCTCAGATACTGATGAATGCACACAGAGAAAGTGATGTGAAAGGACACAGATGTGGTTTGAGTATAAAATGTCCCCATCAGCTCATGTGTTGGAACACTTAGTCCCCAGCTTGTGGGGAGCCTCCAGTAGGTGGAGTCTTGTTACAGAAGGAGCCGTCACAGGAGGTACTGGAGAGCACCTGATGCTCTCCCTTTGCTGGCTCCAGCTCCTGTTGTCATGCCCTTCTTCCTAAAACTGTGAGTCGTGAGTTGCTTTTCCTTTCGTAAGCTGCTTCTTGTGAAGGACAAAGCAACTAACACACAAGGAAGATGTCATTTGAAGGTCAGGAGTGAGTGCACATGATGCCAGAGATGCAGAACAAGCAACACAGGGACAAGAAAGCATTCTCCAAGCTCAGAGTGAACCCAGCCATGCTGAGACTGCGATTCTATGTTTTTAAATATTTTTTTATTCATTTCATTGGAAGCATGGACAGAGACAGGAGGGGGGGAGACAGAGAAACAAAAAGACAGAAGGAGAAATGAAAAGAGAGACACAAAGAGAGAGAGAATGGGCATGCCAGAGCCTCCTGCCACTGCAAACAAATTTCAGGTGCATATGCCACTTTGTACATCCGGGGAGTCTAACCCAGATCATTAGGCTTCACAGGCAAGCACTTTAACCACTAAGCCGTCTCTCTAGTCCTTGATTCAATTTTTTAAGATTAAATTTAACTAATTAAGTTATTTATTTAAGAGAGAGAGAGAGAGAATGGGCACACCAGGTCCTCCAGCCACTGCAAATGAACTCCAGACTCATGTACCAGCTTGTGCCTCTGGCTTATGTGGATAAGGAAGATTCAAACCTGGGTCCTTAGGCTTCGCAGGCGAGTGCCTTAATCACTAAACCATTTCTCCAGCCGTGATTTCATTTTTTATATTTATTTATGTATTTAAGTGACAGATAGAGGGAGAGAAAAAGTGAAAGAAAGGAAAGAAAGAACAGAAAGAATGGGTATTCCAGGGCCTCTTGGTGCTGCAAATGAACTACAGATGCATCCACCTCTTTGTGCATCTAGCTTTACATAGGAGCTGAGGTACTGAACCTGGGCCATCGGGTTTTGCAAAAAAGTGCCTTTAACCTCTGAACTATCTCCCTAGCCTCCAAAACCTTGATTTTAGACTACCCTACAAAATTGCACAATAAATTTCTATTCCTTTGACCTACCCAGTTTGTGGTACCTTGTTTAAGAGGCCCTAGCAAATTTATAGTCTTTCCAAAATAAAACTAATGCCAGAGTCAGAAATAAATCCTTCTATTTACAGCAGCTTTTTATTGACAAAGTTTCCAAAATATACAATGAAGGGAAGACAGTCTGTTCTATAAATGATGCCTGTAAAACTTGACATGTAAAAGAAATAAATTAAATCCTCATCTTATGCCACATTGAAAAAAATCAACTCAAAATGGATTAATAATTTGAAAGACTGAATCTATAAAAATACTAGAGGAAAACAGGAGATTCTGTGACACTGATCTGAACAATGAGTTTTTGGATATGTTGCAAAAACATACAGATGAGCTGGGCATGGTGGTGTATACCTTTAATCCCAGCACTCGAGAGGCAGAGGTAGTAGGATCACTGTGAGTTCAAGGCCACCCTGAGACTACAGAGTGAATTCCAGATCATCCTGGGCTAGAGTGAGACCCTACTTCAAAAACAAACATACAAACAACAGGCCCAGTGTGGTGGCACACACCTTTAATTCCAGAGTTTGGGAGGCAGAGGTAGGAGGATTGCCATGAGTTCAAGGCCATCCTGAGACTACAAAGTGAATGCCAGGTCAGCCTTGGCTAAAGTGAGAACCTATCTCAAAGCAAAACAAAGCAAAAAAAGTACAAACAACAACAGCAAAAAGTAAACAAGTGGGATTACATCAAACTACAAAGTTTGTAGACAACAGAGTAGTTAAAAGAGTAGAGATAATCTCCAGAATGGGAGAAAAGTTTTGTAAACCATATTATCTGTTGAAAGATGTGAAAGATCAACTGCTAATTTGCTGGGATTTAGAATCACCCAATGGAGATAAATAGAGACAATGGTATGTGTGTCTAAAAGCTGTTTCCATAAAGGATTAATTCATTGAGGAAACCCTATACTCAACGTGAGTAACAACTTATAATGGCCAGCCCAGAAACAGAGAGGTTCAAGGAAAAACAGGAGTGTGCACCTGCCTGCCTTTACTTCCTTCTGAGTGAGTGTGTCTATTCTTCTGGTTGCTGTCCTCCACTGTCCTCATGCTCCCACTTCTTCTCCCTTCCAACATGGACTCAATGTCAGAAACTCTCCAAGAAGCTCCAGCCCTTGGTCAACACTGGGTTGGAACTGCTGAGGAAACCAGCTTCATGGACTGAGCAGCTCCTGAGCTCTCAGCTTCTCCAGAAAGCAGATGGCCATTGCTGAACTACCAATCTCCTATTATGTCAGCCAATCTAGAAAAAAAAATTCCACTTTCATAATGTATACACACTCCATTGTTTCTGCACTTCTCAAAAATCTGGTTTAATATGAAAGCTTACTATCCAAAATATATAAAACTCAAATGACTGAATGTCAAAGAAACAATCCACTGGAAAGTGGGCAAAGGATCTAAATAGATATTTGTCAACAAATAACATACCAATGTCCAAAAGTCCTTTGGGAAAAAAAAAGTTCAACAGTACTAAGTATTAGGAAAATGCCCAAGACCACAGGAGATATTTGACTCAGAGTACCTATTATCAAACAAAAGATAATGAATGTTAGAAAGGATATGGAGAAGAGAACTTTTGCACAATGATAGTTAGAATGTAAATATTAGTATAGCTGTTATGGAAAGTGAAATGAAGATTCATCAAAAACTTAATATAGAGCTACCACATGATTTGGAAATCCCATTAATAAATATATATACAGAAAATGGGGCAGGGACAAGGAAAAAGAGGGCACCAACACATGAGGTATCCATGTGAAATGTGTTATTAATATCAATATTTAAAAAAAAAGAAAAAACTCAGTCAGAAAAAGAAAAACTCCTGGAGAAATACTATTTTTAAAATAAACTTTAAAAATTAGAAAAAAAAATGATACCAAAAAGACTATAGTCAAGATATAGAGTTGACCTAAGTTCCCATCAATGGATGAATGTATGAAGACAACATGGTCCATATAAACATAATGGAATAGGAAATTCTATCTGCAAAGAAAACACGAAGGACTCCATCAGACCTTAGGGAAGTGGGTCAGGTGTACAAAGACTCGAACTACATCATTTCACTTAAAAAATTTAACTTGCCAGGCAGGATGGTGCACACCTTTAATCCCAGCACTTGGAAGGCAGAGGTAGGAGGAATGCTGTGCATTCAGGGCCACCCTGGGTTAGAGTGAGACCCTACCTCATAAAACGAAAGCAAAAACAAAGTTTAAGTTTAACTTACGGAACCAAGGAGTAGAATGATGACTAACAGGAAGACAGAGGGGGAAGAGAGAAAGAGGGAATGTGAGAAGAAAGAGACACAGAGAAGTAAAAGGAGAATAAGAGACACTGATCCAAAGGTACAAAATTTAGGGGCTAAAGAGATCACTTAATGGTTAAGGCACTTGCCTGTCAAGCCTAAGGATGCAGGTTTGACTCCCCAGGTCCTGTGTAAGCCAGATGCACAAAGTGACGCATGTGCCATATGGTGCATGCATCTAGCATGTGACTAGAATTAGTTTGCAGTGGCTAGAGACCCTGTAGCACCAATCCTCTCTCTCTCTCTTTTGCTCTCTCGCTCTCATAAATAAATTTTGAAAAAGGTAGAAAATTTCAATCAGATGCAAAGAATGAAATGAAAGTAAATCACTAAGCATGCTTGTCACTATTTTCCAAGTATTTTTTTTGTTATTGTTGTTTTATGAAATTGTAGTATACTATTTTTCTGTGATAAAATGGTGAGGTGGGCCCAGGGAAAAAGCAGCAGAAATTTTACAATACCTGAATATCACATAGCATAGCCTTAGACCAAAAGAAATTAATTTAAACTTAAGCATAATACTAGAATGCCTAAGAACAGGAGTCTTAAAAGGAAGCTATCTTATATGAAAGTTGAGAGGGATCTAAATTAGAGTATTGCCAAGAGATAGTAAATATTTCAAACCTTGCCAAGGGAAATTAAAACTTAGATCACCCAAAGGTTGAAAAACCATCTTTTTGTTCGTTTTTAGAAACAGATCACAATTGTATTTTAAGAAAGATGGAAAAGTGTAATGAATAGTCATGTCTACAAAATGTCCTCTTGAGGCTAACAAAACTGCCTACACAACCTTTATCTCATTTAACAGATTGCTACCAGTCATTGCATAAGAGAGGAAAATTGCCCATTCTTTTCTTACAAAGTGAATTTTACATGTTCACGCAAGCCTTCCCCCACATCTTTATAATCTTCATGTTTGCTATAACAGTGAGGACAGTGCAGGAGTCTGCTTGTAATCCTAATGATGAAAACAAAACCGCAAGGGGACTATCACACAAGGACTTAACTTGGGCCATCACGAGTCAAGGTCACCCTTGATCTTGGCTCTCAGAGGTGCTAACAGGCAACTTTCAATGGATTCAAATTATGGGCCAGATCATTAAGCGAGCTGACTGACTCACTCATTCCTGCTATTAATAAAGAACTCATCTTGGAGATTTTCCGCACGGCTGTATGGATAACCTGAATTTATGTGGACCTCAGCAGTTCAAAGCCTGAATTCATTTTCTTGAAACAGGCAGAATTTGAAGTTTATTAGCATGGAAAAGAGTTCTCCTTTCATTAGATTATTCTGAAGTGCTGTCCATTACATAATATGCCACACATGTGGCACCTTTAGAATAAAAATTGTGATTGCCACTCAATGGAGGAGTATTTCTAAGATGTGACAGATTTTATAACTATGAAGAAGGAAATATCAGGCAGTCTGGGTCTCTCAGCCTTTCGAACATGCTCTTTAAATGAAAATTATAGCACATAGAAAACTTCATTACCTGTTTCCATTGTAGATAATTGTTTCTCTTCTTCCAATATGTGCTCTTTTCAGGATAAGTATTCTAGGCTATAGAACTGAACAGGTGGTAAATATACTTCCCATGACTTCCTGGTGGATGTCCAAAGGCAATTACCTGTGCACGATAATAAATTAGGCCCAAGAAACACTGACCTACATTTTAATTAAGTTTTAAGTAAATTTCTACTTACATTTTAATGAATACAAAAGGTGTTAAGTGAAGTTTTTTTTTTCCTGCCAAATTTCACTTTAAAGATATAACATTAATCAATGGAATGAAATAGAATCAATATCATAGGAATTAAATTGCTGCATTTAAGATAAATGATAAAGAAAATGAGCTCTTGATCCTTAAAATATTGAAAAATGGCTCAAGGGATTCATGGTCATGTTTTCATACTCTTCTTTATTCATTCATTAAATAGATATTCCTAGTATGGACAAACTCACCTCATGGGAATGCAAAGATTAGCAAGCTCCGTTCCTGGGGAATTCAGTGAATAATGTACAGAGAAGTGATTAAATCTTGGTCAATGGCATAAAGGACATGTACAGTGAGAAGAGGATGAGGCCCAACATCTCATCGAGGACAAGAGAGAAGTGTTTACCAAACAGGACACAGTTGGCATCTTGAGTGAAGAAGACGGCAACAAGTAGGCAAAGACATAAGGGACAATTGATTTAAAATGAGGCATAATAGCACAGAAAATAGAAAATGAAATAAACTGATAAGTTTTGAATATAGGCTGTAAGTGATATTTTGGGGGTAAAGAAACAATGGGAGGACAGGTGAGGTGTTGGAGAATGAAATTAGAAAAGACCAGTTGTCCTCTTTCCTCAAACTAATGCCATTGAAGAATTTTATGAGGGCCTGTTGGACATAAATGTCATTATTAAAAGATGATTCATGGGGACTGGCTTAGTGGTTAAGGCATTTGCCTGCAAAGCCAAAGGATCCTGGTTTGACTCTCCAGGACCCACATAAGCCAGATGCACAAAGGGGGCACAAGCATCTGGAGTTTGTTTGCAGGGGCTGGAGGCCCTGGTGTGCCCATCCCCCCCCTTCCCTCCCTCCCTCCCTCTTCCTTTCCCTCTTCCTCTTTCTTTCTCTCAAGTAAATAAATAAAAATATATTTTAAAAAGATGATTAAAAGAGTTTTATCACTGATCCCTTTTGGCTGTGTGTCCCTTGCCTGAAATAATAGATAAGCTGTGTTAACAAAATAGAAGCAAATAAGAAGGAAATGCGTAGCAGTATTGGACCAGATGTGTAAAACCAAAGGGAGATAAACAAGACTATGCTTGGAAGGTTGGTGTCTATTTCCTGGTGTTATTTTCTCACGGTCCTGGGACCTCGAAGTCCAAGAGCAAACTTTTAGAAGGACTGGTTTCTCTATTAATAAAAGGCTCATAAAAGACTCCCAGCAGCTAGAACAAAGTACTACATACTCAGTTTCTTATAAACAAACAACAAAATTTATTTCTCACAGCTCCAGATGTTAGTAATAATAGATTCAAGTGAAAGCATAACTGAGTTCTAATGATGATCATACCTTCCTGGTTGGAGACAGTAACTATTTCATTGTGTCCTCATATAACATGGACCACAGAAAGATAGTAAGCATGTTCATGACTTTTTTTTTAATTTTTTTTTATTTATTTATTTGAGAGCAACAGACACAGAGAGAAAGACAGATAGAGGGAGAGAAAGAGAATGGGCGCGTCAGGGCTTCCAGCCTCTGCAAATGAACTCCAGACGCGTGCGCCCCCTTGTGCATCTGGCTAACGTGGGCCCTGGGGAACCGAGCCTCAAACTGGGGTCCTTAGGCTTCACAGGCAAGCTCTTAACCGCTCAGCCATTTCTCCAGCCCATGTTCATGACTTTTGCATGTGCACTAACTCTAATCAGAAGAATGCTCACACCTATGAATGTATTTAAACCTAATTACTCACAATGTTTCCATATCCTGATACTTTCATACTAGGGGTAGAGATTCAACATATGAATGCTAATGGGAACACAAATCTGAGGGGACACACTTGATTCCATAGCTATCAAAAGTACAGGGGCTCAGGATATATGGGGAAGAGGGAGCAGAAAGATGGTAAGAGCCACAGGTTGAGACATCATGCCAAGAGGCATTCCCTCTCCACCCCAAAATAACTGGCTGCTGCTCCTACAACATTATCTACATCCCATGTGGAATACCAGCAACCCCACTGAGGAGTACCCCCAGCGGAGTGGGGGCAGGGATGAGGGAAAAGAGGGTACCAACACATGATGTAGCCATATGAAATATCTTGCAAATAGTAATAATAAATCTAAAAAAAAAATGTACAAGAGCTTCAAAAGCCAGAGACAATGGGTACAACAAATGAGTTAGAATGTGTCCAGAGGCAGACTGTTCTTACCCCATGTTGATTAGTTTATGCACTGAGCAGTTAAGCTGCAGCAAACAAGCCAAAGCAGGAGTTCAAATGCAAGGACAAAGAGGTCATGATGCTTCCAGGTGACACCTTGCAAGAGGAACGGGGACGCCCCATTCCTAGAAAGCAAGCAAATAGCAGAATGTGCTTAACCAACTACTAAGTTGATGATTGACAGTGTTAAACCAGTAAATTATTCCTGAAATCTCCCCAAACAGATATGGATATTGCATATAGGAAAGAACAATCACAGGTCATAAGCTACATTAGAAGGTTGCACATGTCTAACAGGTGACCTAGAAAGAACTGAGGCAGGCAGGGGCCATTCAGGTGGCAAAATGACAGACCAAAAGACCAAGGAGTTTTTGAATCCCAGTAATGAAGACAAATGAATGAATTAAGTTTAAAAGGACAAATTAACTTAATAAAGAGGACTAAGTAAATGCTCACAAGACACATTGTGGTGACATTTTAGATTCCCAAGAACATACATTTTCTTACAATCTTTATTTTTTTTTTAATTTTTTTATTTATTTATTTGAGAGCGACAGACATAGAGAGAAAGACAGATAGAGGGAGAGAGAGAGAATGGGTGCGCCAGGGCTTCCAGCCTCTGCAAATGAACTCCAGACGCGTGCGCCCCCTTGTACATCTGGCTAACGTGGGACCTGGGGAACCGAGCCTTGAACCGGGGTCCTTAGGCTTCACAGGCAAGCGCTTAACCGCTAAACCATCTCTCCAGCCCTCTTACAATCTTTAGACAAATATTACTTTAAAACTTAAAGAGAAGCTTAAAGAGAATAATCACATGACACTGGCTGGATTTAAGAATACACAGTAAAGTATAACATGTCCAGTTAGCCTGGCACAGACACATGGGCAGGTGCAACAGCCTGGAGTGAGTAGGTAGGATGAATCTAAAGGTTCCACCCAGCTCCCCTGGGCTGGGTTCCTTGTGCAGAGACTGTGTGGGCAGGTGCAGTGGCCTAGACTGAGTAAGCTAGATGTCCCATATCTGGGGGTTCCTCCCACCTCCCCAGTCTGGGATGCCTGCACTGGTCTGTGTCCTGGAGGGCACATCACAAAGTAGGCCAGATATCCTGCTTGCTTTCCCCTACCAGTCCCCAGGTCCTAGTAGGTCCCATTGTGCCTTGCCTGGGGAGGCCTGGTCCCTGTTTGAGCTGTGGAATCAGGTCTTTTGCTCTGGTACCCTGACTGGCAACAAAATATCAAAATAGCTGCTCACCTGAGTTAGTCTGTGAACAGGCCAAAGGACAAAGACATGCTTCCTCCTCAGTAACATAGTCTTCCTAAAATGGATAGACAACAATGCAAAAAGGCCAATGAAAATCAGAAAACTGAGAGATCTCCACCAAGGATGCCTAGTCCTACTATGGAAGCCTCCAATGAAATCATAGAGAAATCAACAGAAATTCATTCCCAAAATGTAAACATAGCAACCAATGACATCCTGATTTAAAAAAAAAAGAATCAGTGAGGGGCTTGAGAGATGGCTTAGTCATTAAGCACTTGCCTATGAAGCCTAAAAATTCTGGTTCAAGGCTCAATTCCCCAGGACCCACGTAAGATAGATGCACAAGGTGACATATGCATCTGGAGTTTGTTTGCAGTGGCTGGAGGACCTGTTGTACCCATTCTCTCTCTCTCTCTCTCTCTCTCTCTCTCTCTCCCTCCCTCCCTCCCTCCCTCCCTCCCTTCCTTCCTCCCTCTCTCTCTCTTACTCTCAAATAAATAAATGAACAAAAACATTTTTAAAAATCACTGCACCTGAAGAAACTATCAAAGAACCAAAAATCATATCAATGAAATTGAACAGAATCATCTCCTAGAGTGTTTAGCTTTTGACAGTAGACTTAACTTAATTGAAGAGATTGTTAGAATCCTCTAAAGAGATATGAATAAATTGAAGGTAAATCAAGAAATGGAAGACCTCAACAATAAGTTGATTAAGCTTAACAAAAACTTGATTAAATGTAAGAATGAACTACATGAAATTTCAAAAAAAAAAATCAGAATTCAAACTGAAATTGTACCTCAATGAAGAGATGGACATGATGCAAAATAACACAACATAAAACAAAAATCAAATAGAAATTATACAAAACTCTTTAGAACTTCTCACCAACAGAGTTAGTTACTCAAGTGGAAGACAGAACCTCTGACGAGGAAGATAAGACAGAAGAAATTGATCAAGAGGCCATAAACTTTGCTAAGTTCAAAAAATCAAGAGAGTAGAATATGAGGGACTGTGTGACACCCTAAAAGAACCAAACATTTGGATCATGGGTATACCAGAAGACAAGGAAATCCAGACCAGAGGCATAGAGAACATACACAACAATATTATTAAAGACAATATCCTGAACCTTGCAAAAGAGAGGTCCATCCAGATACAAGAAGCCCTCAGAACACCAAACAGATATGACCAAAGAAGAAACTCTCCAGAACACATTATAGTTAAAACTCTCAACAACAAAAACAAAGTGTGTTAAAAGCAGCAATAGAGAAGCAATTCATAACACACATAGGCAATCCCATCACAATTATGTCTGATTTCTCAATGGAAACTCTTAAGGCCAGAAGGGCCTGGAATTGAGCACTTCAAGGTCTGAAAAACTATGCCTTCCAACCCAAGCTACCTTACCCAGCAAAAGTATCCCTCATAATAATGGTGAAAGAAAAACTTTCCATAGAAAATGTCAACTCTGTGATTATATGAACACAAAGTCAAACCTACAGAGAATACTTGAGGGAATACTCCACATATATCAGTCAAACAACCAATCTCAAGAGCCAACATGAAGAAGATTACAACAAAAACAAACCAAGCTCAAAACAGGACATAACACAAGAAAGCACCAAACCCCATAAAAATGGCAGGGATTAATTCAAACCTCGCAGTATTAATCCTAAATACAAATGGTCTTAACTCACCCATCAAAAGACACAGGTTATCAGGATGGATTAAAAAAAAAAACTGGACCCCTCCATCTGCTATCTTCAAGAAACCCACCTCACCACTAAAGGTAGACACCTCTACAGGGTGAAAGGTTGGAAAATTTTATTGCAAGCAAATGGAAATAAAAAAACAAGTGGGTGTTGCTATATTGCTATCTGATAAAATTGACTTCATACAAAAAAAGTAATCAAAAATGACAAAGCAAGCCAATTCTTACTAATCAAGGGAATGATCCAATATGAGCTCATCACAATCATAAATATATATGTTCCAAACACAGGGGCTCCACAGTTTATAAAACAAAATCTACTGAATAATAAAACAGAAATAAACACCAACACCATCATAGTTGGAGACTGCAATACTCCACTCTCATCAATAGACAAATAATCCAAGCAGAAAAATCAATAGGGAAATTATAGAGCTCAACAACATAAATCAAACTAGACCTAACAGATAGCTACAGAACTTTCCACACCAACTCTACAGAATACACATTCTTCTCAGCAGCCAATGGAACCTTCTCCAAAATCAACCATAATTAGGTCATAAAGCATGCCATCATAAAGTCAGGAAAATTGAGGTAACTTCCTGCACCATGTTAGATCACAATGTTTTAAAGCTTGAAATTAGCAACAAGAGACACATCAAGAATTTCACCAGCTTCTAGAGACTGACCAACACACTTTAAACAATGATTGGATAGTGGAAGAAATCAAAAAGAAATAACAAAATTCCTAGAATTGAATGATAATAAAAACAAAACCAACCAAAATTTATGGGACTCAATGAAGGCAGCCTTAAGGGGGAAAATTCATAGCCCTAAATATCTTCATGACAATGACAGAGAGATCAAAAATCAGTAACCTCACTGTCCACCTAAAGATGCTGGAAGAACAAGAATCCAACACAAAGAGCTCCAGACAGAATGAAATAATCAAGACTAGGTCACAACTTAATGAATTGGAAATTTCTTAGTTTTTTTTTTAATTTTTAATCATCAATGAAACAAAGAGCTAGTTCTTTGAAAAATTAAACAAGATTGACAAACCCCTGTTCAAACTGATCAAGCAAAATGAAGTCTCAAATTAGCAAAATCAGAAACGAAAAAGGAAAGATCATAACAAACATCAATGAAATTGGAAGAATCATCAGGCACATTTCCAAAACCTTTACTATACAAAAGGAAATAATCTGGAAGAAATGGATGAGTTCTTAAACATATGCCACCTATCTAAATTAAACTCAGAGTAGATTAATTTCCTAAACAAACCTATCATGTCCATATAGATTGAAAAGGTAATCAAAAACCTTCCCAAAAAGAAAGGTCTGGGATCGGATGGCTTCTCAGCTGAATTCTATCAAACCTTCATAGAAGAATTGAAAGCATATTTCTCAAACTATTCCATATAATCAGAGGCCAGGGAATCCTCCCCAACTCATTTTATGAATCACCCTAATACCAAAACCAGACACAGAAGGAACAAGGGAAAAAATTATAGGCCTATATCCCTAATGAACTTAGATGCAAAAATCCTAAACAAAATCCTTGCAAACTGAATCCAACAACATATCTAAAGCATTATCCAAATTGATCAAGTAGGCTTCATCCCAGGGATACAGGGATGATATAACACATGGAAATCAATCAACGTAATATACCACATTAATAAACTTAACCATAAGAACCAATTGATCATCTCAATTTATGCAGAGAAGGCCTTTGACAAAATACACCACCACTTCATGATCAAAACACAGGAAAGAACTGGGATGGAGTGTTTATATCTCAACACAATAAAGGCTATATATAAAGCTCCTAAAGCCCAAATAATACTTAATGGGGGAAAATCTCAATGAGTTCCCGCTGATATTGGGAACAAGACAGGGGTGCCAACTCTCACCACTGTTCTTCAACATCATACTAGAAGTACTAGCTCAAGCAATAAGACAGGAGAAAGAAATAAAAGGGATTCAAATTGGAAAGGAAGCAATAAATTCAGCTCTATTTGCAGATGACATGATCTTCTACAGAAGTTACAGAAAAGTCTCCATCTCAAAACTTCTAAAGATGATTAATTCCTTCATCAAAGTGGCAGGATACAAAATCAATGCACAAAAATCAGTAGCTTTTCTACATGCAAAGGACAAAAAACACCGAGAAAGAAATCAGTGAGGCTGTCTCATTTTCAGTAGCAATAACAATAAAAAAAATTGAATACCTTGGAATAACACTAAGAAATAATGTGAAGGATCTATATAATGAAAACACTCAAGAAATAGATACAGGAGGAATTGAGGAAAAGGAAAGACATACATGCTCCTGGATAAGTAGAATAAATAATGTGAAAATGGCAATTCTACCAAAAGCAACATACAGATTTAATGCAATACCAATAAAAATACCAGCATAATTCATCACTGAGACTGAAAAAAATGATCTCAAAATTCATATGAAATGGCAGAAGGCCTCAGATACTCAAACATATCCTCAAAAAAAGAAATAATTCTGGTAGTATCACCATACCTGATCTAAAGCTATATTACAAAGCCATAGTACTGGAATAAAAACAGGAACATAGACCAATAGAACAGAATTGAAGACCCAGACCTTAGGGCAAGAAACTATACAGCTGCAATGTATGACTCAGAAAAGATTCCCTGAACAAAACCCCAATAGCCAAGGTAATTAAACAGGCACCCAACCAATGGGATCTCATGAAGCTAAAGAGCTTCTGCATGGATAAACAATCCATAAGCAGAGCTAATAGATTATCCACTGAACGGGAGAAAATCTTTGCCAGCTACAATGTTGAGAGAAGCCTAATATCCAGAATCAATAAAGAACCCAAAAAACTAAACAATAAAAAATCAAACAACCCACTCCAAAAGTGGGGCAGAGAACTGAATAGGGAGTTCTCACAGGAAGAATTACAAATGGCTGCCACACACTTAAGAAAATGTTCAACATCCCTAGCCATTGTGGAAATGCAAATTAAAACAACTATGAGATTCTACTTTACCCCAGTAAGGATAGCAAACATTAAAGAGATTGCTTAGCAGTTAAGGTTCTTGCCTGCAAAACCAAAGGACGCAGGTTCGATTCCCCAGCACCCACATAAGCCAGGCACATTCGTCTGAAGTTCATTTGCAGTGCCTGGATGTTCTGGTGCACACATTCCCTCTCTCTTCCTCTCCCTCTCTCTGCCTCTTTCTCTCTCTCTAAAATAAATAAATAAAATAAAAATATTTTTTTTTAAAAATCAAATGAAAACAAATGTTGGCAAGGCTGTGGAGAAATAGGAACTCTCATTCACTGTTGGTGGGAACGTAAGATGGTAAAAGCACTGTGGAAATTAATATAGAGACTCCTGATAAGGATGAATATACAGTTACCAACAAACCCTATTATTCCATTACTGGGCATTTACTTTAAAAGTTCCACATCTCAGATCAGAACTATTTGCTCAACCATGTGTATAGCTGCTCAATTCATAATAGCTAAAAACTGGAATCAACCCAGGTACCCATCATTGGATGAATGGATAGCCAAGATGTGGTATATCTTCACGATAGAATTCTACTCATCATTAAGAAAAAATGACACATTGAAATTTGTAGTAAAATGCTAGAATTTGGCACAGATCATCCTAAGTGAAATCACACAATCACAGAAAGACAACCATCGCATGATCTCACTCAACTGCAGTTCCTAACCTGGATCATACCAAGTTGCTTACATAACTGAGTAGTATCTTGAGGTTTGAACAATAAGGAAAGTAGGGCTTAGGGGAAGGGAAAGGGTGGGAGAAAACAAAAATGAACACAAATTGAAGTCAGACTAAAAGATGGAACCTTCAAGAAGACCTTAGAGGAAATACTTGAATCAAAGGACCCTGGAAAGGCAAAACTAGCCTCAAATTTCTTGTTTCTCTTTCTTCTCTGGTTTTTTCTTTTTTCTTTTCCCTTGGAACTGGCATGTAATTCCCTCTTCCAGGATGTGGCCTACATCCACAATGAACTGTTGATCAGAAAGAACTACTAGAGCTCCCAAAACAAACAAGACAGACTTAAGTCAGAGCACTTGATTACTCACCGAGGTTAATGGTAAGTCCCTACTGCTGAAGACACAAAATGCTGCTGGCATGGACAATGGAAAGACCAGGCTGGAATCTAAAGGAGAGCCAGCACCTAGAAAATTAGACCATCTAGTGCTGGAAGGTTCTGTGTTAGCTACCAGGGAAAAGTGGCCAACATCTGTCCAAGCAACTCAAAGTCTAAGTGACTCAGAAACAAAAAGAAAAAAAAAACAAAAACCTGGCATGATGCTCACACAAGTGCAATAGTGACACACCACCATGGTGGGTAACCAACTGCTCTTTTATTGGCTAACAGATGCACTCAGTGGAAAGGAAACCATATCTGGAACTGGGAAACAAGTCAGAATCTTATCCAGATAATGATTCTGCTTTCCATTGTCAAGTTCCCACTAACCTTAGACTATAAGAGTATCTAAACCCTTTTAATTCTCTCTGAATTGATTAGGGTTATCCTATTTAACCTGTGCTGACTTCATTCTCCATTGGAGAATCTGCTTCTCTTTTTCAGACAGGAGCTGGACCTGAGGAGATAAACAACCCAGTGCACTCCACCCTGACCCCCGCTGAAACTACAGAGGATTTGGGGAAATAAGCATGAGTCCTGTTTTCTTAGTGAACCTGATATCAGCAAAAGGGTTATGGAGAAAGATAATGAGAACACTCAACACCTACCAAACCAGAGATCCACAGGCTCCTATGTGCCCATCACAGAAATAAGACTTAAAATGCTCCCAGCATGGCTCAGGGAATTTTGTGGAAGATAGGGCAGAGAGATTGTTAGAGCCACAAGTTGGGACATTTTACACAGAGACATTGTCTCCCCCCCAGTGCATGACCCACAATTCCCATGGGGTTGACCTGCATCTCTGAGGAAGTCCCCTTCAGAAAAGGGGCAGGGAGGAGGGAAAGGATGGTACCAACATGTGATGTTTGCAAGAAAATATGTACATATATAATAATAATAAAAACAACTTTTAAAAGATGTCCAATTGACATAAACATCAGACCATTGATACTATTTTATATTACAAGCATATTCAAATTATATGCTGCTCATTAAAAACTTATCCTTTAAAAAATATTCATTGTTTCACTGATATTCAAATTTAGCTGAGCACCCTATATAATTATTTGCTAAATCTGGCAACTTTAATTAGATTTCTCATCTACAAGATAACACTGAATTTATATTGTCAATCTTCTAAATATAGGTTTTATATCTAGCCAAATCATCATTCAAAAAGAGTTAATCCTACCAAAATCATGCAAAAATTTCTAAAACATCTATGTAGCAAAAGAGTCAAGTTTTTAATGTTACCCAAATTAAAAATAATGTAAATTTAAAATCACAGTGCTATTAACTTAGGAAATAGATGACTTTGGGGAGGAAATGGGGTCAAAAGAGTTCTGATTATATTGACAGGGGGTTATAAGAGATCTTAAACATGAGCAGAAAATATGCTAATATGTGTAGGATGTAATATTTACTCTATATATTTATCAAATCTATTGATCAGATTACAATTCTTGTTCCCCACACATGAGTTACAATGGCTTCCTTTACTAACTGTCCCTTGAGTGACTATGCAACCTGCCACACAGAATTCAACACTTGCTTTTGAGTTTTTTGAAATAATCTGTGGCTTTTATGTCTTTGTTTTTATAATCCTTTCTTTCTCTCTGTCTCTCTGTCTCTCTCTCTCTCTCTCTCTCTCTTTCTATGTCTGACTCATGTCATCCAGGCTGGCCCTGAACTTCTGCCTTCCAAGTTCGGCACATCTGTGGTTTTCTAACTGTACAGAACAATCCATGATGGATATTTAAGTAAAAAAGTAACATCTGCTCTATGCTTCCCTTTTCCAACTTTAAATCTCTCTATATCACTAATCATCAACTTCACAGTATACTGTATATAATTTCAGTACCATGGAGAGAAAGGGAAGGCATCTATAAATACTGGACAAATTTCTCAGTCACACCACTACTAATACCTTGGGTCAGATCTTTCTTCTTTGTGAGAGATGGTCCTAAAAAATATAGACCACTTAGCAGTATCCCCGTGGCCTCTATGTTCTTGCGTCAGTGGCAACTCTCTCAGTTGGGACGTTGCCAAATGTCTCCTGGTGATAAAATCTCTCCCAGCTGAGAAACACTGGCTTAAAGAAATGAGAAAGTAAAATAACCAAGGAAGATATTGCAAAGAAAAAATCTGGGGAGTCAAAATAAGATCCCAATTGAGCAACCTCAAATAGATCAAGAACCTATTCTACAATATATCCCCAAAACCATATCCAACATCCCTTGCTCTTCCAATAGTCCACAAAGATATTCTTAGTAATTTTTTTCCTCTGGGTTCAAAAGAGTCAGCCATGGGTTTGATAAGACAGAAGCCTGTAGCATATACTTGTGATAAAATTAAACCTCCAAAAATAAAATGCAATTTTCCCCATTTAACCTTTTTTCCTTCATTTTACCTGTCAGTCCCAAATTTTTTGTTCTCTATGTGCAATAAGGAATCTGGCTTGTGGATCCCAGACTTCTGATTAAGACTTCTTTTTGCTCAGCCTCCAGAAAATCCCTCCAGAGCACCCCAGAGCAGTATAAAGTGGTGTGATTTGTAAGTGGCATCCTTGGCTTCTGGAGCCTCTTTCCACAGCATGCCTGACAGGTCTGAATGTTAACAGAAAGGAAGGTAATACCCACACACATCACGGTGAATTGTGCCTTCATTCATAAAAACTCAGTCACTCGCTATAATTACTCTCCTACCCATTCATGTAAGTGAGGCATCAGGAAACAAACTTGATTGGTGAACAAATGCAAATTAAATGACAGGGACAGAGGTTGACACAAGAAAACTGAGAGGAGGTATTCAGTATGCAAATTTCCAAGTCTGTATATACAACCATTTACAGCTCCTGTCTTGGAATAAATTGTAGAGCAGTAAAAGCTTTACTGACTTTCTCTGTTGTGATTTTTGAAAGCCTGGGTGGCAGAAGGATGGGAGTTGGTTCCCGGCAGAATTACAGAGCTCAATAGTATAACTGTCAAAATCTCTTTCAAGGAAGGAAAGCTATCTACATTATCTATGCTGGGGAAAGTCTTTTCTTTGTGGATAGTGTCTATTCTCAGAATTGGCATTTAACAAATATGTTAATTAAAGCTTTGGCCTACACACTATAATATTTGCCATGCATTTTGTGACAAGTCCTATTGTGTTTTTATGTTAATATTATTCTTTAGCAGATAACATTGTTCCTCATTCAGGGAAATCAAAATGTTGAATCCGGGCACAATATCTAAAGAAAAAGAAACAAGGCTTTTCCCTGCTTTGCTTTACTAGAATGTAAATTTCTTTTAATTTAAGCCACATATAATCCCTTGAGTATCTGTTACTGAGAGAAAGAATAGAGGAGGAAAAAAACTGAAAATGACAGAATAAAGCAGGAAAGAATTTTTAAAAAGTAATACTAGATTTATGATTCTGGAGAAGTGAGGTTGAACTCTTAACTGCACCCAGACCTCATCTTAGCACTCTAAGTTGAACTTCAAGTCAAGGGGCAATTTCCATTTATTATCTATATTTATGCATTTTCTTCTAAGGTAACACAAGTTCCAGCAAACGGAGATGAAGACTGATGAATTAAGGTATTTCTCTTTCCTTCTTAATATACTTCCTTATTCCACATACAAAAACTCTGCTTGAATATGAGAGATTCGACCTAAAGTCCATCTTATCAAGTTTACAATGGGAAAATAAAGGAGGTGGGGGAGGTGCATTGATTTTTCAAAGTTCAAGTCTGAGAAATATTAGCATAAGCAGTTTGATGATCATGACAGCAAATCCAGAGAATTAATCTCTAAAGCATCAGAATTCAGATCCTCTATATCTTTATAGATCAGAATGACCTGTTTTAATGGGTTACTCCAGATAAAAAAAGACAGCTGCTTTGCATCGAAAATGAGAGCTGTTTGTGGGACTAAGTTACCTTGAGTAAATTGATTTCAAAACTTCATACAATCTTTTTGAGGGACTAACTTTAGAGAAAAGCTATGTGGCCTGGCTGGCAGAGAAGACAACATCATGAACAAAAGTCCCATAGCAAGCTTGGGATGCAAGAATATTTGCTTATTAGCTGCTTGATATGGGCAACTGATTTCATCTCCTATGGTTGACTTCATTCATCTATAAGACACAGCACTACATTCATAAATAAGACATAATGTTACAATCATAAATAATCAATAGAAACTTATTATTACTTGTACAACTATTGTTGTTATTATACATCTATGATTATTTGCAGTAGTGCATGCTGCCGTGTATATTCTATACATATATATGATATGCATCATATATATGTGATACATGTATATATACAGGACATATGTATACCACACACACACACACACACACAATATATATATATTACAAATTCAATGAAAAGTCATCATGTAGTCTAAAGTCAACATTGTAGGCCTATAGAATTAACTTCAACCCATGTCATTTCACATCACTCACTTGTTTCACTAACTGTTGCTCCTATGAATAAAGATTAAGTGAAATAAAGCAACCAATAAGAGTTAAATGCTAAACCTCACAGTCCATAGTTCTTACTGCATTCAGGTCTTTCAACTCGGACCAGAATGGTCCACGAAACTCTGCCTTCAGCACTGAAAGGCATTTCTTGGACCAAGGTTTCAAATCCTTCCACCTTTACTCCCACAAATCAGTTCCAAAAGCCAAAAGTCACACAGCAGGCATAACCCCACTCAACTTGTACCAGTTTTACTGTTGTAGTCAGCTTATTGTTGCTGAATGAAACTATGAAAGAAACCAGCAGCTTATGGGAGGAAGGGGCCTATTTTGGCTTATAGACTAGAGGACAAGCTCCATGAGGGCAGTGAAAACATGGCATGACCACAAGCACCTCCTGACCAGCATAAGGTGGACAACAACAGCAGGAAACTGTTCCAAATGCTAGCAAGGGTAAGCTGGCCATAACACCCATAAGCCCCCCATAAACAACACATCTTCTCTAGGAGGCTCCAATTCCCAAATTGCCACCAACTGGAGACCTAGCATTCAGAACACACCTAGTTCAAGCTACCATGCACATAGAAATTGAATCAAAGAAGTCAGTGCCATGAATTTATTTGTATCTAAGGACAGCTAGACTGAATTACTTTTCATGGACATTCTAACAATTAGCTTTTATTGATACCCAGTGCCAAGCCTTTATATCAGTTGGTCACCAGGCACGCATCTTTCATGGGGTCTCCATGCCCCCTGTGGACTGACTTTGATGGTAGTATAAGAGCCATCAAGGGAGAAATATTTTTTCACAAACATCCAGCAGTAGAAACAATTTAAAAGACGTTTCTGGGTCAACAGACTTAAATTCTACACAATAATTGTCATCAAGAATTTGTCTGGGTCATTTTTAAACAGTATATTAGAAACTAAAACCAATATCAAGTCACAAAAGAATCAGGGAGTATCTAAGAATATATAGCTTTATCCTGCAGTTTCAGCCATCATTAGCCAAACTGCTTTCATACTTTCAAAAGCTAAACCATGTCTAATGGTATCCTCACTAATAGCAGAAAGGCATTTGAGGAAATTCAGCTTTTAAAGGATCATTGAGTGCCTTAGCTAGTTAAACCAGAAGCCCCCGGTAATCAGAGAGAGGCATTGCTTGCCTTCGCCTATGGTTTCTTCATTAGCGGTGGTAATAATGACAATAGTTGGTTCATAACTAGTACATTGTTAAGTCAATCCCTGGGGTGCCCTTATACACTCTATTTAATTTTGGCTTCCGGTTCGGTCAGTTTATTTTGTGAGCCAATTGCCTCCCTGCCATTCCCAGTTCTCCAGAGTTTGCCTAACTTATGGAAATCAAGCTGTTTTCTTTCTGCTTCATGCACCAATGCTAACGACAGTCAAATAGCTGAACAGAGAACACAGTGCTGTATGTGAGCATCGAGTAGACAGTTTTGTTTTCAAAGTAAGAATTCAGGCTTCAGGTTTAAAGTGTTAAGAGACCCAGATTTAAATAAGTACATATAAATATACCCATATATGTGTGTAGATACTTGTATATGGGGAATAGGTGGGTGGCTATATATGTGGGGGTAGGTGGGTGGGTGTGGGTAGGTGGGTGGGTGAGATCTTAAAGGAGATAGGAAATAGAAAGGGTAATGGAACACATGCCATAAGAAAGCAGAACGTGAAACTAACTGGGAGAAGACAGGGAAGGAGTCAGAGAGGCCAGTGGACATATATAGGGAGGGCAATGAGTGATGGGAAAGAATAGAACAAAGTCTCATGACAGGTATGAAAATGACATACTGAACCCCGTCATTTCCTATTTTCAAGTCTTTTTTTTTTTTTTTTTTTTTTTTTTTTGGTTTTTTGAGGTAGGGTCTCACTCTGGTCCAGACTGACCTAAAATTAACTCTGTAGTCTCAGGGTGGCCTTGAACTCATGGCGATCCTCCTACCTCTGCCTCCCGAGTGCTGGGATTAAAGGTGTGCGCCACCACACCTGGCTTTCAAGCCATTTTTAAATGTTAAGAGGAGGATCTTACCCAGTTCTACCCCATGTCAATTTATTTACATTTTGTGTATATGTATATTTGATTTTGTTAATTTGTCATTTGATAATTGTCCTCACGCCATTTTAGAAATATTATTTGTCCCTCAATATACTTGCTTTACAATATCTTGTGTGTTCTGTACAATCTCGCCACCATCACACACAGCACCTTGGTAACTGTTTCTTCCACGGAGGCATCTTCTAAGTGTGCATTCATAAATGGAAGCTGAAATAGTTAGTGGGTGGCCCACACTACTTAGCAAACATCTGAACACAGAAATTAGATATAACTTTACTATGTTAAAGTTCAAACTTAAAACCAAAAACAATGATACCAGATAGTCTCAGTCATGTGATTCCAACGGTAGTACAAATTAGTTCAGGTTTTCATTGATTTAGTTTCCAGACTAGACACAACAGATTGCAATAATGCAATTTCTGCAGTAATTCCTTCCCCATGACAATGCTTCAAATCTCTTCAAATCTGTGTGACTTTCATAGACATAAGTATGATGGCTCCAAAAACTAAACTGGAAAGAAGAGATAAATCTTTTGAATAATTAAAAAATAAAATGGAAAGTTGCTTCTATGCTCAAATGGTCCAAATTAATTATATCCACTGATTTATTAAATTGAAAACTACTACAAACTCTATTTTATTTCTCCCCAGAAATAAATACAGGACAATAGTCTCCTTACCCTCATGCAATTGATGCCAAATTTTTGGAACAAGTTTGTTGTTTTCTTTGAATGATCGTGAAAATTATTATAATGTTAGAAGGAAACTAAAAATCCCTAACCAAAAAATCCTGTGCTTTTAAAAAAATACTACTGTAAAAATTAATGGAAGTAAATACTATCTGGGCTTTTTTTTTTTTTTTTTATCAAGAAAGGCTTATAATACTAGTCTTCTTAGAATGTGAAATGATTTCAAACTTTGCAAAGGAGACTATGGAAGCCACAGACTCCTACATTTTTTAAGCAATTTAATTTCCTCCTGTACTGATTCTATTAGAGTAACATAAATTATAACAAAAATTTAATAAAGTGGACAGTTAAGTGGATTTAATCTATCCTCTTCAGAATAAATATGATTAGCCAGATAAGATGCAGATTTGAAAAATATTTTAACCTATAAGGCAAATCAAAACCAATCCCAAAACTACCCAGTCAGATAATTAAGGGAAAGAGTTTTAAGATGAAAATAAAGGATAACAAGCAATATGGTAGTGATTTTTCTCAAAAGATAATTAACCTTTGGAAAGGCTTTCTGTCAAAGCAGTCTTTGTGAAAAGGCAGACACTTTCCTGAAAAGCAGACACAGGAAGCAAGTTGGGCTGTACAAGTCTCTAGGGATGGAAGGGTCGGCCACTTTTTCTTCTCGTTTTGGTAAGCCACACTTTCCTCTATTGTTCTTATAGCTTACTCATCATACTACAGATGAACACAACACATTAAGATCATAGGATAATTGCACATCACCCAGCGATCTGACTGCAGTGTTAGTGTGGCTGCGGTAAGAGTTCTTCCTCAGACAAGTGAGCAGAAACAGCTCAAAGTATGGTAACGTTGAGAAGAAAAACAACCTAGTGTTCTTCAACGATCTTTCTTGGACCTACTACAGCAGAAAGTACAACTGTCATTTTCTCCTGGTTATAGAATCAGCAGATTTACACATTCCTGGGAAAGATTAAAGTGTCCACTAGACAGTTGACAAATTAAATATCAGAATGTAATCTAATAGAATAAAGATTCACCTCTGTGGAACAAACCTGGCATGTGTTACTTAGTCTAACTGCTTTCCCCCTCATTTAAGAAATCAGTTTCCATAAGTGATGTGCTAATCATTTGCTCACTGTGATTAAGATTAGTTTAGGATTCAAATTAAAATATCATGACTTTTCAGGAATAACTCTGAATCAATTATAAACAACATTATTATCTATAAATTAGCCAGCATTTTCATCTGTTTGTGCATTTCTTTGATGGAAATGAAAGTGATAAACCACTTTTTGCTGAAAAGTGTTTGGCTTCAGGTTCTGAACACACTGGTCCAGATATTAAGAAGCAATCTCAAGGACCCTGACCTTTTTTGGGGGTGGGGGAGATAAGTCTGACAAAAGGAAGTTTTAGAACTAGTGTTTATATAGTTTATATAAATCAGAGAAATTCCCAAAGTTCGTAGCAACCAGAGAAATTGACTTCTAGGACATAACTACTAAGAGGACAAGAATTATTTAACCTTGGGGTACCTCACTGAATAATGAGTATGACTCTAGTTGGTAGTTAGTCTACTGCAGTATGGATAAGAAAAAGTAAACAAACAAGTGAATGATTCCACTTTAAATGTTATCAAATGTTTTGTAAGAAAAGTTCATTGATAGAAATATCTAGTGTCAAGCACTCAAAAGTCCATGAATTGGTTCAACTTTAATAAAAACTAATGAAAAAAAACTTGCAAAACATAACCTTGTCAACATAATTTTTTTCTGACATCAATTTTGTTACAAAGAGTTTTTGAAAATGGATAAACTCATTGGCCTACCTAATATCAAACTGCTTATGTACATGCATTTGGAAGGGGGATGATAATCTACAAAATGATAACCCTCACAACTCATCAATTTTATTGTCATTGGAATTTGCACCAAATTTAAGTACTATAACATAGTAAATAAATGCATTGAACT
The DNA here is from genome assembly GCF_020740685.1 of Jaculus jaculus. NCBI lineage: Eukaryota > Metazoa > Chordata > Mammalia > Rodentia > Dipodidae > Jaculus > Jaculus jaculus. The sequence continues at coordinate 75,658,211 of NC_059114.1, read as the reverse complement.
TCTTGTTTCCAAAGAATACAACTTTTTTTTTTTTTCAAGGTAGGATTTCACTCTAGCCCAGGTTGACCTGTAGTCTCAGGGTAGCCTCACACTCAGAGTGATTCTTCTACCTCTGCCTCCTGAGTGCTGGGATTAAAGGCATGCACCACTAAAATACCATAAAGTTATATAGGAAGCATTCTTGTTTCCATTCCTGACTTACAGACCAGTTAACACTAAGCCTGTTCCTCCAAAGTAGGCTTGCTATTTGCTTACAATGGCTGTCATTATGTAATATAATTTTTTACTAGGAAGTCTTGATGTATATGTCAAAAAAAATGACTGCAAGTTTCAGAAAGCACACATCCAGACTGAAAGTTTAAGTATAGACAATTGTGACCGGAACTTCCATGACCTTTGCCACTCTCTGAAATCAGTGTGTTCCATCTCTCCAAAGGCATAAAAATATCAAAGACCTACTTTCTACAATCTTAAAACACAAACACAAAGTATGTCCCATAGTGTCTGGCTTCTTTGCTACTTTACACACATTAAACCCTATAGCTACAAAAGGCTGTATGTATGTATGTATGTATGTCCAAATTAAACCACAGAATGACTTTGAAAGGATTATTTTTCCAACCACTTTTAGTCAACGTCTCTCTAAAGATTAAAAGAAAAAAATAGGTAGAACATCTATGTCATATAGAAGAGCAGAGCCTATGGCATCATCTTTCCAGTGCTATTTGAAAACAGTCTTGTCAGAGAGATAAGATGTCCATTTCTGCTGGAGGACCAGGTTGACTTGGGAATTTGCTGGAGTCTTGTCCTGACTGAGCAAATGGAAGGCTGAAAGTGCATACAATTTGCTCTAGCTTTTCAGAAATATAGAAAAGTAGTGGATACTAAGACCTATATATTTTCTTCTTTATAGGCAAGGATGGTCCTTCTTCCTGAGGCACGCTAGGCTGATGTACACAGTGCTTGATGTACACTATTCTATGGCCATTCCACTGAGGGTATGAACCTGTTAGGTGACAAAATCTCTCAGATTCACAACAAAAGCATGGGCTTCAGAGACTCCTTGACAGTTGCTTCCACAAAGAGAATCATTTGCAATTTTTTTTTGTGTACAGATACTTTAATAACATGCTGCTGAAAGTTTGAAGGATTTTGAATTTATGCAAAATGAAGAAAAAGAAGCAAAAGTAATAATGATAATGATACTAATATAAACCAGCACTTCAAAAGGGCCATAACACCATTGTGTTTATTGCAATGCTAGATACCTTATCAGTTATCCCTGTAAAGGTGTTGGAATTTGGACTTGAGAGGGTGGAACTAAATTCTATTAGCAGTTAATCAGCCATGGTTTCAGAATATGTTGGCATGTTTTTTCTAGAGAGAAAGAAATCAAAAAAATAAAAGTGATTTTATTTATTTATTTTTTTAATGATAGCAGTTTTACTGACTCTGTGGAAAGAGATTTATTTTTACGGAAATGTAGGGTCTGACCTTTCATGTTTCAAGACATGGCATAGTGTGGGCTTTCCTGTTATCTTTTATTTCTGCTTGTTCCCTAGAGGCAAGTTCCTCCTATGGAGCACCAGATTAAGGGGAATTTTGGAAGGAAGAGACAGGCAGGAATAGACTGGAACGAAAGACCTTAATATCCATGAAGTGATTAAAATGCAGCCATGCCCAACAAGACCACAGTGCTGTTATCAAACAGACATTGACAACTTCTTTGAACTCAACTCAACGTTATAAGAGAGAAATAAAAATCTTTTAAGTTTGGGGAATTTTCAGGAAATATATTTTTCAGCACACACTGGCAGCATTCACACATTACCCAGAGCTGACAAGTGATCCTAACTTGGCTTGTCTTCTGCCAAATTGAGCCAAGGGCTGAATCCAAGAAAGCAGCATGTTACCCAGGTGTATGCAATGACTGGTTAGCTTATCAATTTGTGATGGTTCAAAACCTGGCAAATAAAAAAGCACACAGTACCACAAAGGACACACATTTTAATCCACCACTGTTAATGATCAAAACACTGTTTCACGCACTCAATTGGCTCTTCTATCTTGTTTTCAAAGAACTAGTAAAGAGAATACTTTTTGTACCATCTTATCTTTTGCCATTACATTAAGCAAATATACAGATTAAGTGTTTTTTTTTTCCCACCCCTGTATTTTGGGGGAAAAGGAATAGAAGGCCATAACTGGTATCTTCATGTAAAAATGAAAGTAACACCTCAAGGTTAAATTATTTGAAAAGAAAAAAGAAAAAACAAGAGGTACTGTTCTTTATTCCATTCTTTTTTATTTTCTCTGTTAGTTTGGCAGAAACAAAACATGCACCACCCTTCTCAAAACTGACCTAATCATTGCAAACAGAAGACAAAGATTTATACCTGGGTACCACATCTCGCTTAATCAAGGTCCTTTCCACATCCTTCTCTGCAGACTGATCTTGCCAAACCGTCAAGAATCTCAGCGCCTCATCATTTATTAAAGCATCAGTCCAGCGCTTGACATCTTGAGGCCCGTGGAAGCTGGGCGGGCAGCAGCACAAAGGATGATGTGTCCCTGGAAGATGGGGCTCAGATAGAGCTAGACTGTAGTGTGCTGTCACTGGGACAGACTTCAACAGGTGCATGCTTGTGCCACTCATCGCAATTTGGAATTAATGAAAGCATTTAAAAGCCTGTCTATCAGAAAATGGATCTGCCATCAAGTGGCATATGTTTAGCATCATGGATCATCTTTGACACATTGTTGGCTCCAGACTCTGACACTCGTGTACCTAGAGAACAGAGAACAACGAGTGGTCCTCAGACTCTGTTCTTCCTCATCGGCAGTGTACGTGGAAGTGATCCTTATGACACTGCTGCAGACAGTATCTGTGATGGCTCAGTGGGTAAAAGCACTTGCTATCAAGTGTGAGGACCTGAGCTTGGATCCCTAAAACCAATGCAAAGTCAGTCTATAATTCCAGAGTCATTCAGTGAGAAGGGAGGCAGAGTCAGGAAACACCCTCCTGTCTGATGGGCCAGCTAGACCAGTGAAGAACAATGCAAATTACAGACCTTGCTTCCCACAAGGTAAGAGGAGGACAGCCACTCAAGACTGACCTCTGGCCTCTACGCATGAACTATGGCATATGGACATGGCCACACTCAGATACGCAGATATTTAAAAATTAATTCTTAGATTATTCCCACTTGTGCTCAAGCCACTTGAAAAAAAAATGGGTAAAGTCACTCAAATAATTAAACTACAGTGTTCTTATTTTCAAGATCATATCAGGCATATAATAGGATTCACCTCTCTATGTTTATATTATGTATAGTACAATGTTTTAAAGCAAACAAATATAATTCCCATAGGTCAGTAGTTCAATTGCCACCACTCTCCCCAATACCCTATGGGAGGATTAGTTAAGAATGCTTGTTTAATATAATTCTAGAACTGAATTAAGAAAGATAATGAGCTGGTAAGTACTCGGGTGCACTTTATGTATAATTAATAACTAATCTGCAGAGTCTTTGTGAGATGATATCATATTTTTATTATAAAGTGTCCTTAATAAAAAGATTTATCTACATAACTCATATTTCTGTGTTCCATTATCCTTATTTTTCAAAAAGAATCCTAGAATCTAAACTGAAAACATTCCTCACCACCAAAAAGCATTTAGGTTGTTGGCAAGATGCATGCAGAAGGTCAACAAAGTGCTTTTATCTTTGATGATCAGAGGATCATAAAATGGGGCAAATTTTCCAATGTGTTCATTATTTCTGTCATCTCCATTTCAAAACACATGTGGTCTTTGTTTCTCCTCTACTTTGCTATTTCTAGTCTGTTGGAGGCTCAGAAATAAGAGGGGGAAAAAATAAGCTTATTCATAAGGATAAGGGCTCAAAATGAAATCCTCAGGGCTTAATTAGGAATATAGCCACTGAAACCCCACACGCAGAGGTTTTCTGAGGCATATGTCTTAAGAAGCCACCATGATTCAAAGAATCTTTTCTGATTCCCAGCTTTTATTGAAATTTCAAATGGTTAAAATTTATAGAAAAGAGATATCACAAGCCAGCAGCTCTGTATGCTTCTTTTAATACAAATATATGTCCTCCTCTGACATGAGCACTTGGCACACATGTTTCTAAGGAGAGCAGGTTTCTCAAAGAAGAAGGAAAGAGGTTAGCACTAAGCCACCATGATTAGACAGAAAACACCCTTTAATGAGAGGATTATATTGCTTTTTTCACAAGCACTAGAAAACTACATTGGGATATTAAAAGAGTCTAGTATCACCACGTTGATAAATAGTGCAAAAGGAGGGAAGCTTTCCCAAAAATACGACAGGGTTCAGCAATAAAACTCTGAAGAGAGATTAAGTGAACAAAGAATGGTTAGTTCCCCTAAATTCACTGATGTGGATGGCAAATAGAAAAATAATCTATTTGAAAGGGAAACAAAGAACAGGAAAAATGAGAGATTTTGCTAGTCAGTAACAAAACCAAAACTAACAAACTGGGCATCTTTAATAATAAATGAGTGTTAAACCAATGTTCTTAGGAATTAAGCGCAATAGTATGTTGAACAAGGCCTCTTCTTTTCTTCTCTAGCGATGAGCTTGGGGAGAGTTTGTCACATCCCCCATCCACATCAATCAAATATTCATTCCTTAACTCGGAGGATGATCCTCAGAACAAAGATATCCAGTGTGTCTTCAGTTCACTCTGCTTGGAAATTGCTCACTCTCATGCATTGAAATAATCCAGATACATTTTTTAAAATTTTCCCCTGAACTGTTCTAGAGTAAAATAAGTAACAGATTCAAGAGAGGAGAAAGAAACATAAAGAAAAATCAACCTGTGAGCCTTATTGCCAACTGAGATGCTTGATAAATGCTCAGTATGCAGCATTCCTAAAAACAGAAACAATTAAACATGGGTTCAAAAATCCTGACCCCTTGTGTGTTATACAACCACAAGAAGAAACAGACTTTAGGACAAAGTTTATCCTTACCCAGAAGCTATATGAACTGTAACAGAAGTACTTTCAATGCTTTCCATAAAGCACAGAATATATAAAAATTGTAATTCAACCTGAGCATTTCCCCAAAGATATGTCACCTATAAATACTCACACAGAGAGAGCAACATAGAGTCTTCAAGATAAATAAACCACAACTCATGGTAAAAACAGGTCCAGCTGCCTTTTGCTGCCTCCAGAACCATCCTTAAAATGATTCAATTTAGTTAACATTAGTGAGGGGAACCACAGTGTTAGCGTATATGGAGATCATGCATAACACCTATGTTCAATAATTTATGACATACCAACCAATATAAAATATTTCTCTCCACTCTTAAAAGAGCTCCAGGGTAATAGGTAAGGGGGTAGAAATGGCGAGCTAGGAGGAAAATAATAACACTACTTAAATTCATACAGTGAGGCAAATTCTACCATAGCAAAAATATAGGCCTGTCTTCCTATTTAGATCCAGCATGAGTGTTCTTTCTTCTAGCAAGCATATACTCAAGTCTTCTCTTCTTTGACTTGACAGAAATTAAGTGAAAAACTTTAATATACATTCTTTTCACTCTTTCAGTTTCCTTCTAACAAAGTGCTTGTATTCACTAGGCCCTCTTAGTTGTTTTGCCCATGGTGTTTGTTACTTGAAATCATGGACTATATCATTCATAAAGCGTATAGATGCATTTCTGCCCCCAAAATCCAAACTTTTATGTCTGATAAATAGGAGATGGCCAGTAACTATTCAATGACTTAGTAAATGATGCATAACATATTCTTAATTAATGTTCCCTGAAGTTTGAATGGTGAGTGTACAGACACAGAGAAGTATTACAGTTTCACATAAATAGAAGTTTTAAGAGAATGTCACAGAAACCACTTGAAAGATGTATCCACATCATGGTTTATTCTGAACACTACAGAGCAGAGTCAACACCTAACAATACTTGTATCTCTCTGTATTTCTTGCTTTTATCAATGTTGTGACTAAATACCCAACAAGAAGCAGCTTGAGGGAAGGTTTATTTAGGCCTACAGTTCCTAGATACAGGGTATCCCGGCAGCATGACCAGGAGGAGGATGGACACATTGCCTCCAGTCAGAAACACCTAGGAGAATCCGGTAATGAGGCAGGGCTATAAAGTTTCAGGGCCTGGCACCAGTACCTAGCTTCCTCCAGTGACGCCCCAGCTCCTAATGAGTTCACGACTTTCAAACTTCTCAAACAGTGACTACTCACTGGGACCAAGTGTCCAAGCAGTTAAGCCTATTGGGGACATTTCACATTCAACGCCCAACAGTCTCCAAATGCAAATCCACCTATAGAAAGCCCGAGGTTTTTCACCAACTAAATAGTCCAAAGATAGTTCTTTAACTTCTGAACTCCAAAATTACACACTTTTCATTTCAACATTCTAGGAGAATCCTTGCACACAGGTCTTTGACTTAAAATATCATATATATAGCATATAAGACACATGAGCAATTTTTTTTTCAAGAAATCACTCATGAAAGACAAAAACAGTTCTAATTATTTGTTAGTCTTGGGGGGGAGGACTGGTGAGATGGCTTAGAGGTTCAGGTGTTTGCCTGCAAAGCCAAAGGACCTCGGTTCAATTCCCCCGGACCCACATAAGCCAGCTGCACAATGTGGCGTATGCATCTGGAGTTCATTTGCAGTGGCTGACAGCCTTGGCATGGCTGTTTCTCTCTCTCTCTCTCTCTCTCTCTCCTCCTCCCTCTCTCATTCTATCTATTTCCCTCTCTCAACTAAATAAATAAAAATATTTTAATAATTTGTTAGTCCAATAATATTTCAAAATGTCCTGGTTTTCCACACTACCTTAAGTCACATAAGGTACATAAACCCAGCAGTTAAAATGGTCAGATAGAACAAAGTTCAGATATAGTAAAAATAATGTATTCATTCATTTATACAATCAACATAGGTATGCATGTGCTATGTGCACAGAATTGTATTAAGTGCTCTAATCACAAAGAGAATTAAAAAGGATAATTGATAGGTAGGTATAGCCCTAGTCCTTATGAAGCACCCATTCAGCAATCAGGAATCAAATCAGAACAATTACAGTCTCAGGAGTGAGATAACTTTTTTTTTTTTTTTTTCAGAAAAGCTCAAAGTCTAACCTTAATCTGAAGAGTACTCTGAGCAAAGGAGGACAGAGGGAGGGAAGGAAAGAGCAGGCAGAGGGATTAGTATGCAAAGGGGCCATGATGGGAAGGAGCTGAGATGACCATCTGAGGGACTGAAAGTGTGAGTGAGGTGGGGGGACAGGAAACAAGCAAGTGTCCTGCAGTGCATTGCTAAAAGAGGGTGAACTCACACAGGCCTGATTTGGGAATGACAGGTAGGATTTTTCTCCTTGGTCTAAAGGTGATAGGAATCCAGTGAACTATTGCAAGTACAATAGTAACCACATGAACATATATGTATATTTGGCTTTTTGAGGTAGGGTCTCACTCTAGCTCAGGCTGACCTGGAATTCACTATGTTGTCTCAGGATGGCCTCGAACTCATTGTGATCCTATCTCTGCCTCCCAAGTGCTGGGATTAAAGGTGTGCATCACCATGCTCAGCTCAGATATATATTTTTGAACCCATCACTGACTTCAGAGAGAGAACAGATTCTTGTAGTCACCAAGACACTGGCAGCAGGAGCTTCAAAAGAGGAGACACTGGTGGAAGGGAAGGGGCTATCGCACGATGGACGGAGTTGACTTGTGAATGGATGAGAGGCAAGGTCTAGAGAGAGATTCCAGCGTTACATTACTAGGTGAGGTTTAGAGATACAAGTTGTGAGTTGTTGTTGTTGTTGTTTTGGAGGTGGGGGGGAGTATCCTGACAGTTTTTAACACACAACTCGTAACATAACATGACATATACTATATAAACTTTCTCATATCACACTCAAGATTTGGTGAGGTTCAGAGACATTTTGTGAGCAAGGGTATACATACATACACACACACACACACACACACACACACACCAATGGCAGGCAGGCCACATCTAATGGGCTCTACTTAATGCAAAGCAAACCATTGCATTTAATCACTTTAATCAAAAGTAATATGAAAATAAGGATTCTTGACAAATGAACACTACATGTAATTAACAGAAACAAAAACAAACAAGCAAACAAATGAAAAATCCTAGCTTTTACCTTTTCTTCCTTACCTGCTGTATTTTCATGGAAATATGAATATAGCATAAAAATTTTATGTACAAATTCTTTGAAAGTTTCTAGGATGTCATTAAAATATTAAAACAAAAGGCATCACGAAAGAGGTTTATGAAACTTCTCTTGAGTTGCTTAAGAAGAAATGAGTAGTCTTTGTTAGTTAAAAGGGCTTTCGTTGGATATGTGCCTCTAACCTCCATTTATTATTTCATTAAGCTAAATTCTTCAAAAGGATGAGAGCTCTGTTTCTCTCTGTTTTATCTCAGTACTATTAAATCTACTATCAGAGGGTGGAGAGATAGCTTAGCAGTTAAGGCATTTGCCTGTGAAGCTTAAGGACCCATATTCAACTCTCCAGATCCCACATAAGGCAGATACACGAGGTGATGCATGTGTATAAGGTGGTGCATGTATCTTGAGTTTAACTGCAGTGGCTGGAGGCCCTGGTGTGTCAATGTTGTCTGTATCTCTCTCTCATGAAAAACATACCCAAAAATTTATATATATATATATATATATATATATATATATATATATATATATATATATGTATGTATGTATGTATGTATGTATGTATGTATGTATGTATGTATGTATGTATGTAGAGAGAGAGAGACTCATTTAAAGAGACTATTTCTCCATGATGAATCAGGAGACTTGGATTCTGAACTCATCCACAAAATAAACTACTGTCTTGAGTAAACAGCATTTTTTTTCCAGAACCAAATTTTCTCATCTGATATGTATCAGGTTTGTAGGTAACAGAATCACATCTCCCAAGAATTCACAATGTACAGTGTAATGTTAAAATTACTGTATCTGAGAAGATGCACCAAACAGAATGTGTTTGATTGCATGCTAATCATCACTCCATAGCCTTACAATGTCCACCCATTCATCAACCCAAACACCATGTTTGGAGAAAAGAATGGAAATCACTGGATGCAGATATCTTTAAAGTACCTTCTAGACTCAAACAAATAAAACATAAACAAGAATGCAAATACTTCAATTGAATTCATTGCAAGATTTTTAAAAATTTATTTATTAGAGACAGAAAGAGGGAGAGAGAGAGAATGAACACACCATGGCCTCTAGCCACTGCAAATGAACTCCAGACACATGTACCACCATGTGCATCTGGCTTACATGGTACCTGCAAAATTAAACCTGGGTCCTTAGGCTTTGCAGGCACATGCCTTAACTGCTAAACCATCTCTCCAGCCCTCATTGCAAGATTTTTTTATGGTACATGTTTATTGACTTCAAAAGAGATAAACTAGCCAGCTCATGATGGCACATGGACTCTTTTCTGACATGTATTGTAGTAGATCAGCAAACATGTCAGTTACTCCATGGATTTTGAGATAAGTAACCCAGACCTGTCCGAGTATGGAAACATGCTAACCTATATACAAAGTTACAGTAATAGATTTTCAGATCCCCAACAAAAATGACTTAAACATTAAAATAGGGATATCCCAATAAGGATACCCAAGTAGATATAAGCTCAAAATCCCAGTAGCATATCATTTAGATAGAACAATAATGTTAGAATACAATATTATTTATATAGCTTACAGACTTGCAAATAATGCTTTCCTTTCAAACTCTCAAACTTTTAATGTTAATAATACTGTACTACTTCTGCTCATGCAAGTGGCAGAAGCCCTGGTGATTTCCACATAGAACACTGCCTCTGAAACTCAAAACTCCAGGCAATTGTAATTACTCTAGTTATCCTCACTTCAGCAAAGTTACTTAGTAAGTCACTGTTCCCCTTACAGGGACACATTCTCCACAGTAACTAAACCTTGCAGGGTGTTCCAAAGAACCTAAGAGACCAGAAGCGTTAGGCATTAGAGCTCTAACACACAAAAGAGAAGAATGATAAGCAAATGAGAAGGCATATTGTGACTTTTCATCTATACTCTGTTTATAAAGCGTATGCGACAATATGCTGCTAAAACTGGATTTTTTTTTTATTTCAAAGACAAATCACTCTTTTGTGGTGAAGCATGATCAGTATGCAGACAAACCGAACAGCTCTGACACCATTATTTGGTTACCTGGATGTCACCTCCTCCCTTGGACAACTTACAGGACCTTTACTGTACTTTTAAGGCTTAGCTGCCCATTCATTAGGTTGACAAACTTGTCAAAAGCCTCCAGGACTATACCACTTATGTCAGAAACACTTACAGGAGAGACAGTGCATGTCAGTACTCAACTGATTCCTGTCAACCACTGCCAGAGTGATAAGAAACCCTTCTGGGGACAGAGGACTGTAGAGAAATAGGAGACCTCCTACTCAGGTCCTCGTGACTGCACAGCCCAGTGTTTTGTGAATTTCAGAACAATTTTGTCTCTGCTACTTGAATACCTTAGTCTTTGTGGATGCATTGTATAATGCATTTTAATAATTCTGAAGTCTTCTGAATATTTAGGCAGTCAAGATGAAAGTTCATTATCCTAGCCATCTTTTTATGGTGTAGAAGCCAAAATTTGAAGCCTGTATTTTTGACACAGAACAGTTAAAAATAACTGTGTGTTTATTAAAAACAGAAAATCAAGATAAAAATTAGATTTAAGAAATAAAGCTGAGAAAATGTTCAAACATAAGAATTAAATTTTCTCTACTTTCATAAGAAAACATGAAAACAGAGGTAATTAAAATAATAGAAACTGTATTTTCTCTCATTGAGAAAAGTTGTAATTTAAAGATTCCCAAAGCCCATACAAATGGCAGAAAAACAGCTTAAAATATTTCCATTAAAGACTTCTGAGTGGCTCATGTAAGCATTTCTAGCATTACTAACACAGTTCTTAAGCTGGACATATTTGTTAAAAAAAATTCAAACTGTTTTAAAATTAGACTACTTATATCACATAAAAAGGTTAAAGACAAAAGTACTTGCAAGATATATTCTATTCTCTCTGGACTAACAATGATAGAAGATTTAAACCTACACTTCCCAGAATCTCTTGCCAGTTGTATTACAATTTAGTCCCACTAATAAAAGACATTTGTCGGAAATATAAAGAAGTGGAAGAGAGGCATCAGTGATAGTGCAAGTTGCTAGGATTCTACATAAAGTGTTCTAACTTTAGTAGAAGGCAGATTCATGAAGTTCTTAGTAATGCCACTTCTCTAGTTCACCCTTCATATTGGCAACTCATTCCCCATATAGAGTATCAAGAGAGTAATTTCTGCTTCTCGGATTTTAAATGACTGAAAAGATTCTAACAATTCTCTCATTTTCTATTCAATTAAGAGGGAATGAATAAAGGTCTGGTGTTCTACTAGCCATAAGGGTGGATGACTATAAACATTCCCCATGCTCATTATATCAAATGATTTTAGAGAAATTTCTGCAAGCCTTCTACTAAGTTACTTAAGAAATAACTTTAGGGTCCTGGAGAGATAGATGGCTTAGCAGTTAAAGTGATTGTCTGTGATGCCTAATGACCCATGTTTGACTCACCAGGTCCCACATAAGCCAGATGCACAAAGATAAGGCAAGTGCAAAGTTGTACATGCTTACTAGGTGGCAAAAGCATCTGGAGTTTGATTTCAGTGGCTGAGGCCCTGATGTGCTAACATGATAATTATTTCTCTTTCTCTCTTTCTCTCTCTCTCTTTTTCTCTCTCTCATGCACACAATTTCTCTTTCTCTCTCTCTCTCTCTCCCTCCCTCTCTAAAAAACATAATTAAATAAGGGCTGGAGAGATGGCTTAGCAGTTAAGCACTTGCCTGTGAAGCCTAAGGACCCCGGTTCGAGGCCCGATTCCCCAGGACCCATGCTAGTCAGATGCACAAGGGGGCACACGCTCTGGAATTCGTTTGCAATGGCCAGAGGCCCTGGCGCACCCATTCTCTCTCTCGCTCTCTGCTTCTTTCTCTCTCTCTCTCTCTCTCTGTCGTTCTCAAATAAATAAAAATAAGCAAACAAAAAATTTAAAAAATTATTAAAAAAGAATTAAGTGTGTGGGCAGGCACAGCAGTCTGGAGTGAGGAGACCAGACCTATTTCTGCCCCTTCGTTCTGCCCAGGTATGAGCTCCTTGCACATCAGTGTGTAGGAAGCCACAGCCCTCTAGATTTGAGTAGACCAGACCACTGTATCTGGGCTCCTCCTACCTCCCCATTCTAGGTTGCCTGCGCTGGTCCATGTCCTAGAGGGCTCAGCACAAAGTAGGCCAGATCCCTGTCCCTTACTCCTTCTAGTACCCTGGTCCTGGTAGGTCCCATGGTGCCTTGCTTGGTAAGGCCTGTGTGAGCTGTGGAATCAGGCCTTTTGCTCTGGTATCTTGATTGGGCACTAAGTACCAACATCCTTGTTCACCTGAGTCAGAGGGTGAACAGGACAAAGGACACAAACTTACTCCCTCCTCAATAAAATAGTCTTCCTAAAATGGGTAGACAACAATGCAGAAAAGCCAATGAAAGTCAGAAAACTGAGAGATATCCACCAAGGATGCCTAGTCCTACTACAGAAGCCTCCAATAAAATCATAGAAAAATCAACAAAAATTCATTTCCAAAATGAAAACACAATAACCAATGAGACCCTGGTTAAAAAAAAAAAATCTCTAAACCTGAGGCAAACTATCAAAAACCAACAATAGTATCAATGAAATTAAACAGAATCATCTCCTAGGGCATTCAGCTCTTGACAGTAGGCTTAACTTGATGGAAGAAAACATTAGAATCCTCCAAAGAGACATGAATAAATTGAAAGTAAGTCAAGAAATGTAAGACCTCAATAACCTTTTGATTAAGTTTAATGAAGACTTGATCAAATACAAGAATGAACCACAAGAAGCATTAAGAAAATCAGAATTTGAATTGAAATCATGCCTCATAAAACAGATAGACATTATACAAAACAACACAACAGAAAAAAAAAATCAAATAGAATTTATGGTAACCTCTCTAGACTCACTCACCAACAGCTACTGATGTGGAAGACAGAACCTCTGACCTGGAAATAGGACAGAAGAAATTGATCGGGAGGCCAAAAACCCTGCTAGGTTTAAAAAAGCAAGTGAACAGAATATGAGGGAACTGTGGGTCACTCTAAAGTGACCGAACATCTAGATCCTGGGCATACCAGAGGGAGAGGAAATCAAGACCAGAGGCATAGAAAACATACTCAACAAAATTATTGAAAAAAGTCTTCTGAATCTTGGAAAACAAGGCCCACCCAGATACAAGAAGCCCACAGAACACCAAACAGGCAAGACCAAAGAAGAAACTCTCCAAGACACATGTTGCAATCAGGTTCATATTGCTGGTAGAAGTCACCCAGCCAATAGCAGCTATGGGAAAAAAAAAAAAAAAAGTTTTATTTTGGCTTACAGGCTCAAGGGAAAGTTCCACTATGGCAGGAAAAATGATAACATGAAGAGAGGATGTACATCAACCCCTGACCCACATAAGGTAGACAACAGGAACAAACAGTGGCATGGGGAGACTGGCTATAACATCCATAAGCCTGCCTCCAAAAATCACTGCCTTCAGGAAGCATTAATTCCCAAACCTCCATCATCTGGGAACCTAGCATTCAGAACACCTAAGTTTATGGGGGACACCTGAATGAAACCACCACAACACATGATAGTTAAAACCTTTAACAATGAAAACAAAGAAAGAGTGTTAAAAGTAGCAAGAGGGAAGCAATTCACAACATACAAAGATAATCACATCAGAATTACATCAGATTTCTCAATGAAAACCCTGAAAGCCAGAAGGGCCTAGAATGTAACACTTCAAAGTCTTAAATACTGGAATACTATGGCTTCCAACATAAGCTAGTTTATGCAGCAAAATATCCCTCATAATAGATGGTGAAAGAAAAACTTTCCAGGAAAAAAATCAACCCTATAATTATATGAGCACAAAGCCAAGCCTACAGAGAATACTGGAGGGAATACAAAACACTGAACAGTCAACTACCAATCACAGGAGCCAACAAGAAGAAGATCACAATAACCAGTCTAGATCAGGCTCAAAACAGTGCATAGCCAAGCATGGTGGCACACACCTTTAATCACTGCACTTGAGAGGCAGAGGTAGGAGGACTATCATGAGTTCAAGGCTACCCTGAGACTACATAGTGAGTTCCAGATCTGCCTGGGCTAGAGTGAGACCCTACCTTGAAATCACCAAAAAAAAAAAAAAAAAAAAAAAAAAAGGGTATGCATAACACTAGTAAGCACCCAATCCCATAAAACACCTCATCATGGCAAAGACTAATTCAAACCTCACAGCAATAACCTTAAATGTTAATGGTTTTAACTCACACATAAAAAGACACAGGCTATCAGGATGGATCAAAAAACTGGACCCTTCTATCTTCTGTCTTCAAGAGACCCACCTCACCACTAAAGATAGACACTTCCTCAGGGTGAAAGGTTGGAAAATCATATTCTAAGCAAATGGAAATAAAAAACAAGCAGGTGTTGCTATATTTCTATTTGATAAAATAGACTTCAAGGCAAAAGTAATCAAAAATGACAAAGAAAGCCACTTATTACTCATCAAGGGAATTATCCAACATGAGCACATCACAATCATAAATATATATACTACAAACACATGAGCACCACAGTTTACAAAACAAAATCCACTCAACAATAAAACAGAAATAAAAACCAACACCATCATAGTTGGGGACTTCAATACTCTACTATCATCAGTAGACAGATCATCCAAGCAGAAAATCAACAGGGAAATAATAGAGCTCAACAACATCAGAAATCAACTAGACCTAACAGATATCTACAGAACTTTCCAAACCAAATCTACAGAATCCACATTCTTTTCAGCAGGCCATGGAACCTTCTCCAAAATAGACCATATATTAGGCCATAAAGCATGCCTTCATAAAATCAAAAAAATTGAAGTAACTTCCTGCACCATGTCAGATCACAATGCTTTAAAGCTAGAAATTAACAAGAGACACATCAAGATTGCGAACAACTCCTAGAGACTAAACAACATGGAAGAATTTTTTTTTTATTGTAAAAATCCTATATTTGAATGATAATGAAAACATAACCTATCAAAACTTGTGGGACTCAATAAAGGCAGTCATAAAGGGGGAATTCATAGCCCTAAATGCCTTCATACAAAGACATAGAGATCACAAATCAATAACCTAACTGTCCACCTAAAGGTGCTGGAAAAACAAGAAGTATTCAACCAAAAAGAGCTCTAGATAGAAAGAAATAATCAAGATTAGAGCAGAAAATAATGATTTAGAAACTAGGAAACAATTTTTAAAAATCAATGAAATGAAGAGCTGGTTCTTCAAAAATATAAATAAAATTGATAAACCCCTAGCCCAAGTGATCAAACACAAAGAAGTCTCAGATTAACAAAATCAGAAATAAAAAAGGAGAGATCACTACAAACATCAGTGAAATTGGAAGAATCATCAGGGTGTATTTCCAAAGCTTCTACTCCACAAAATTAAATGATCTGGAAGAAATGGATGAATTCATAGACACATATCACCTACGAAAACTAAACTCAGAACAGATTAATCTCCTAAACAAACCTATCCCATACACGGAGATTGAAACGGTAATAAAAAATCTCCCCAAAAGAAGAGTCCAAGACCGGATGGCTTCTCAGCTGAATTCTACCAAATCTTCATAGAAGAACTGAAACCAATTTTTCTCAAACTATTCCACATAATTGGAGACAAGGGAATTTGCCATTAATCCTTTTATGAAGCTAGCATCATGCAAATACCAAAATTAGACAGAGAAGCAACAAGGAAAGAAAATTATAGGCCTATATCCCTGATGAACTTAGATACTAAGATCCTGGACAAAATCTTTGCAAATCAAATTCAACAACACATTTAAAGCATTATCCAACTTGATCAAGTAGGCTTCATCCCAGGGATGCAGGGATGGTTTAACATATGGAAATTGGTCAATGTAATACACCACATAAATAAACTGAACCATCAGAGCCACATAACCATCTCAATTAATGCAGAGAAGGCCTTTGACAAATTACAACACCACTTCATGATCAAAACACAGGAAAGAAGAGGTATGGAGGGTTTATATTTCAATACCATAAAGGCTATATATAAGACTTCTAAAGCCCAAATAATTCTTAATGGGGAAAAACTCAAGGAGTTACTACTGAGATTGGGAACAAGACAAGGTTGCCCACTCACACCACTGCTTTTCAACACAGTACTAGAAGCACTAGCCCAAGTAAGAAGACAGAAGAAAAAAATAAAAGAGATTCAAATTGAAAAGGAAGAAGTCAAGTTAGCCCTATTTGCAGATGATATGATACCATATATAAGTGACCCAAAAGTCTCCATCCCAAAACTTCTAAAGGTGATAAGTTCCTTCAGCAAAGTGGCAGGATACAAAATTAATGCACAAAAATCAGTAGTTTTTCTAGATACAAAGGACAAATATATAGAAAAAGAAATCAGTGAGGCCGTCCCATTTTCAATAGCAACAAAAAATTAAATAAATTGGAATAATACTATCAAAGGATGTGAAGGAACTATATAATGAAAACATAAAAATACTCAAGAAAGAAATAGAGGAGGACTTGAGAAGATGGAAGGACCTCCAATGTTCCTGAATAGGTATAATTAATACTGTGAAAATGGCACTTCTACCCAAAGCAACATATAGATTTAATGCAATACCAATAAAAATACCAGCATCATTCTTCACTGAGATTGAAAAAATGATCTCAAAACTCATATGGAATGGCAGAAGGCCTTGGATATCCAAACATGTCCTTAGCAAAAGAAACACCTCTGGTGGTATCACCATACCTGATTTAAAACTATATTACAAAGCCATAGTGACAAAAACAGCATGGTACTGGAATAAAAACAGAAACATATACCAATATAACAGAATTGAAGACCCAGACTTTAAGGCAAGCAACTACAGCTTCTTGATCTTTGACAAAGGTGCCAACAGTATATACTGGAGAAAAGACACCAGTTTCAACAAATGGTGTTAGACAAATAGGAAGACCCACAAATTTCACCACACATAAAAATCAAGTCCAAATGGATTAAAAACCTCAATATAAGACCTGAAACAATTCAATTACTAGAAGAAAAAACAGGAAGCATGCTCTATGATATAGGACTGGGAAAAGACTTCATGAACAAATCCCAGTAGACAAGGAAATTAAACAAGCACTCAACCAATGGGATCTTATGATGCTAAAAAGCTTTTGCATAAATATACCATAAGCAGAGCCAATAGATTACCCACTGAATGGGAGAAAATCTTTGCGAGCTATAACATTGACAGAAGACTAAATCTAGAATCTACAAAAAACTCAAAAACTTAAACAATAAATAATCAAACAACCCACTCCATAAGTGAGGCAGAGAACTAAACAGGGAGTTTTCAGAGGAAGAATTACAAATGGCTAACACACATAAGAAAATGTTCAACATCCCTATCCATTAAAGAACCACAAATTAAAACAACTATGAGATCCCACCTTACCACAGTAAAGATAGCAAACATTAGATAATCAAATGAAAATAAATGTTGGTGAGGCTGTGGAGAAATATGAACCCTCATTCATTGTTGATGGGAATGCAAGCTGGTACAACCACTGTGAAAATCAATTTGGAGACTCCTGAAAAGGATGAATATAGATTTACCAGCAGACCTTGTTGTTCCCTTACTGGGCATTTACCCTAAAAGCTCCACATCTCAGTACAGAGATATTTGTTTAACCATGTTTATAGCTGTTCAATTCATAGTAGCTAAAAACTGGAATCAACCCAGGTGCCCACCATTGGATGACTGGATAACCAAGATGTGATATATCTACATGATGGAATTCTACTCAGCAGTAAGAAAAAATGACACATTGAAATTTGTAGAATAACTGTCGAACTTGGAACATATCATTTTAAGTAAACTCCACAATCACAGAAACACGATTGTCACATGATCTCATTCATCTGCAATTCCTAATCTGGATCTGCCCAAGTTGCTGACATAACTGAATAGTGTCTTGAGGCTTGGACAACAGGAAGTATAGGGCTTAGGGGAAGGGAAAGAGCCATCAGTGGGAGGACACAAAATTGGAACACAAATTGAACTGATACCATAGAATTCTGTATCCTGGAAGTCAGACTAAAAGGTGGAAGCCTCAAGCAAACTTAAGAGAGAGCACCTGAATTGAAGGGACCTGAAGAGAGTGAGATAAAACCTGACCTCAAATTTCTCCTTCCTCTCTGGCTTTTTCTTTTTTCTTTTCCCTTAGAGCTAGCCTGTCATTCCCTGTACCAGGATGTGGTCCACATCCACAATGAGTTGTTGATCAGAGATACTTACTAGATCTCCCAAAACAAATAAGACAGACTTCTGTCAGAGCACTTGATTACCCACCAGAGGTTAATGGTAAGACCCTACTGCTGAAGACCAAATGCTGTTACCATGGACCATGGTGAGACATGATTGGAATCTAGAGGAGAGCCAGTCCTCAGATAATTAGCCCATCTAGTGCTGGAAGGCAGTACATGAGCTACCAAGGGACAGTGGCCAATATCTCTCCAAGCAACTCAAAGTCTAAGTGACTCAGAAGCAAACAACCTGACATGATGCTCACACAAGTGCAATAGTGGCACACAACCATGGTGGGTAACCACCTGCTCTTGGACTGGCTAACAAATCTACTCAATGGAAAGGAAACCATACCTGGAACTGTGAAACAAGTCAGAATCATATCCTAATAATGATTCTGCTTTTCATTGTCAAGCTCCCACAAGCCTTACACTATAAAAGTGTCAAAACCATTATAACTCTCTCTAAATTAATAATGGTTATCCCATTTAACTGGCTCTGACTTCATTCTCCATTGGAGAATCTGCTCCTTTTTTTCATATGGGGACAGAACCTGAGGAGAAAAATGACCCTGCTCACTCCACCCCAGCCCCAGCTGAAACCACAGAGGAATTAGGGAAATGAGCAAGAATGCTGCTATCTCAGTTAAGCTGATATCAGCACAAGGATGATGAAGAAAGATACTGAGGACACTCAACACCTACCAAGCCAGATATCTAGATGCTCCTAAGTGCCCATCACTGAAGTAGACTTAAAATGCTCCCATCATGGCTAAGAGGGAAGAGGGGGTAGAAGAGGGGGTGGAAAGATTGTTAGAGCCACAAGTTGCCTCTCCCCCATAACTGACTGCTGCCCCCATAATGCATGACCCACAATCCACACAGTATTAATCTGCATCCCCAATGAGGAAGGCCTCTTAAGAAAAGGGGCAGAAAGGAGGGAAAGGATGGCACCAACATGTGATGTTTACATACAATGTATGTCCATATCTAATAATAAAAAATGAAAAAATAAATAAAAAGAAAAGGAAAGCTAGTAAATATTAAAAAGAATGAAAGAAAGAAAGAAAGAAAGAAAGAAAGAAAGAAAGAAAGAAAGAAAGAAAGAAAGAAAGAAAGAAAGGAAGGGAAGGGAAGGGAAGGGAAGGGAAGGGAAGGGAAGGGAAGGGAAGGGAAGGGAAGGGAAGGGAAGGGAAGGGAAGGGAAGGGAAGGGAAGGGAAGGGAAGGGAAGGGAAGGGAAGGGAAGGGAAGGGAAGGGAAGGGAAGGGAAGGGAAGGGAAGGGAAGGAAAGGAAAGGAAAGGAAAGGAAAGGAAAGGAAAGGAAAGGAAAGGAAAGGAAAGGAAAGGAAAGGAAAGGAAAGGAAAGGAATGAAGGAAAGGAAAGGAAAGGAAAGGAAAGGAAAGGAAAGGAAAGGAAAGGAAAGGAAAGGAAAGGAAAGGAAAGGAAAGGAAAGGAAAGGAAAGGAAAGGAAAGGAAAGGAATGAAGGAAAGGAAAGGAAAGGAAAGGAAAGGAAAGGAAAGGAAAGGAAAGGAAAGGAAAGGAAAGGAAAGGAAAGGAAAGGAAAGGAAAGGAAAGGAAAGGAAAGGAAAGGAAAGGAAAGGAAAGGAAAGAAGCTGGTCATGGTGGGTCCTCACCTTTAATCCCAGCACTTCGGAGGCAGTGGTAGGAGGATCATCATGAATTTGAAGCCACCCTGAGACTACAATAGTGAGTTCCAAGTCATCCTGGACTAGAGTGAAATCCTGAAAAAAAAAAAAAAAAGCAAGGCATAAGCTTTAGAGGCTGACCATATCTAGAGCTTTTTTATAAAAGCAATATACACTATTTTATACAAGATGTAGATATGTGATCACGATTAGTATCATCTTAATAGCAAAAAAATTGCTTTCAGTGACCTAAAGAAAAGACTAGATGACCATTAAGTTTAAAGAAGCTTAAAATCAATTTTCAGCAATGCAATGTATTTGAAGACATTTGGGAAATAATGTGACCTCAGGAACTTGCTGGAATGTCTCTATCGAACATGACTGGATCAGTTTATCCCTAAAGCTAAAAAGACAGCTGAAAATAAATGGAAGCTCAGAATGTCAGCAACAAAAGCAAATTTCACATGCAATTCATGTGAGAAAATAGTCTTACTGGTCATAATTGTCCAGTGAGTAGAGCTCACATACATTTTAGTTTACTCATTGGGACAGCATTGTTGCAAAAGTAAATTAAAATAAAGTACAAAGATGAGAATGGTATAGAAAAATAAGAATAATAAAAACTAATTAAAGTTATACAACGGGACAAGGAAATAAACCAAGAACAAGGCACCATATGCATAATGATTTTTTTTTTTTTTTTTTTTTTTACAAATTAGAAACGTCACCTTTGAAATTACACTCCCCGGAAGCCAATAAGAAGGTACAAACATGATGCACTTGGGTTTTAGATTCTATGTAAAACAGAAAAAGGTTGGGCTGGAGAGATGCCTTAGCAGTTAAGGCACTGCCTGCAAAGCCAAAAGCCTTGGTTCGATTCCCCAGGAACCACATAAGGCAGACGCACAAGGTGGTGCATGCATCTGGAGTTCGTTTACAGTGGGTGGACGTCCTGGAGCACCCTTCTTTCTTCCTCTCCCTCTCTCTCCCTACCTCCCTTCCTTCCTGCCTCCCTCCCCCTTTTCTGCTCTCAAATAAATAAAGAAAAGAAAATATTTTTTAAAAAGACAGGAAAAGGTAAAGGTGGTACAACATTTTTTGCTTCTGAGACAAGAAAAGAAAACGTCTATGGAAGTACCACTTACTAAGCACCTTTTATTCCTGAGCACAGGCGTACATGCTTTGCATAAATTAGCATGTCAGATCTTACCAAACTAATCCTCAGCACATGATATGATTGCGTGACATCCATTTCACAGAAAAGGGTATTGAATCAGCGAAACCAGACCTCATGTCTCAGGAAACACGGGAGCTAAGGTTGGAGCTCAGGCAGCCTGGCTCCGGAGTTCATCCTTGGAACCGCTAATGCACGAAGCCCAGAGTAATGCTCCAACTATTCTGACAGTAACCTTGGAAATGGATCCAACGGTGTCCCCGCCTTGTGTTGCTAAGCCCATGGCATTAGACCTAAGCCCACAGTCCAGCAACTCCAGGCAGTCCCATGGGATGGCCCGGGTGCAACGACGTTCTTTGCTCTTAACCCGGAGCCAGGCTGGTACCTGGGAGGCTTCATAGCTCGGTGATGACGTAAGTTAGGCGTGAGTACAGCGGCCTCAGCAAAAGATGCTCCTGGGTTCTGAGCGCTTGCTTCTCTGCAGGGAAAGGCACCGAGGTAGGCTGCCAGGATTTTCTTTTGCCTCAAAGGAAATGCAGCGTTGTATCTGCTTGTATGTGTCCACACTAGGCAGAAAGAACAGGTCCGCACGCTGGGCTTACCCAGCTGCTACCACGCCTTAGCACCTCTCGCGTCGTGGCTTTCCGACGTTACCCACACCCAGGTCTAAGGAGTGCATTAGTCACATGGACGGTCAGACGTCAGACTCATCTGGGACATCTGGCCCACCCAGGAGCAGGAAGTCCCGCTGCCCCTCTCCTCCTCCTCCCTCCGCTCTGCCACAGCCCAGTCACTGAGGATTTGTGACAGAAATGTATGAATCTACCCCTGTTCTCTCTGAAAGTCCTCTTTAAGCGTGTTTTTCCCCCCTCTACCAAGTTTTACAAAAACATCAAGTGGGTGGCAATTTGGAATTATAGTCCCTGTTAAGTAGCTAGTGTACCTAGAACAAAGCTATTTTAAGCTGCAAGTAAATTCAGAGCCAGTGTGAATCAAATAAATCTCTTCTTATTCCATTGTGAAATTTGAGCTGCCTACCCAGCTTTGCTTTGTTCACAGGCAAACCAAGGGGGCTGTGAACTCCTTTAAAAAGCCAAGGCTTTCCGGGAGTAATTCTGGGTACACTCTGGGTCTCGCTGACAAGGGGATTATGTCCGAAAAAAATTTTAGTCTTAGAATCTCTTTATTCCTGTGTTACTTTTCTCACTTACTATTTTTCTAAGTCAACAAAGTGGCAGTTGGGCTCGGAGAAAGCCATAAAAGAATTTAAAACAATGACAGGAATGGGGGAAGTATGTGATTTTTGCAGCATTCACAATATCCCAACAAAATACTAAAGGAGCTGGACGGAAGCTAATCATCACAACATGAGTTTAGTTAAAGTATGCCTCTATTCCTAGTGCCACCCATCCCCACGATTTCCAGTCATAAATCAGTTCCATACGCCTTCTCTATCTACAGCTCCTGAGAGCAGGTGAAAGACATGTGTGGTTATCGGGATGACAGCTCTCAGGCTGCACTGATCTCTGCTGAGCACCAGCACTGCGTGGGTCAAGAGCCACAATCTGCTAAACACCAGACAAGCAGAGAGCCGGTTCCTCCCACCAGGGACTCCCAACAAGCAATGGATTATAGAAACTAAAATGTTCTTCTAGAATCAGTGTATGGAGTTGCAGGGGTACTACCTCTTTCCCTGACCTGGACATCAGAACTCTGTACAGAAAAACTGTACTCAGGGCTGGACAGAGGCTTAATGGTTAAGGCCCTTGCCTGCAAAGCTTAAGCCAGTTTCAACTCCCCGGAACCCTTGTAAACCAGATGCACAAGGTTGCACATGTGTTTGGAGTTCATTTGCAATGGCTAGAGGCCCTGATGTGCACATTCTCCTTCTCCCTCACTCACTGTCTGTCTTATGAATACATAAATAAATATAAAAATAAAATATAAAAAATATTTAAAAATACGGCACTCAACATTTTAACACATGGTCATCCCTAGAAGAAATTTCAACCCCCTCCCCCAAAATATGTTAGAGTCAAATGGAAAGTTGTGTGTCCTCCCCCAAAACTCACCTTGGTTTTTATATTAGTCAGACTTCTACAGGGGAACAGAACTGATATTGTGACCATGTATGTATGTATACACACACACACACACACACACACACACACACACATACACAGAAAGAGTGAGTGAGAGAGAGAGAGAGGAGAGAGGGATGCAGGGAGAGAGATTGGTTTACACATAGACTGAGCAGTCCAGTGACAGTTATCTGCAGGCTGGAGAGTCTGAGAACCAGCTAGCACCCTCATTCCGTAAGATGAGATGCCTCCACAGTCTTAATCTGGCACTGAAAAAGTGGAGGATTGATGGAGAACTGCTGGTCTACAGCTCACATGGGTAGACAATTGCCAAAGCAGCTGGGTTCTGATGTCCACCAAGGATGGAATGACAGCAGCAAACAGCAAGAGCAATCAAGTGCAGCACGTGCTTTTCCTGACCCCGCCTCCTACACAGGCTGCCTTGGGAAGACTTGCCTGCTCTGGGGAAAAGTCTTTCTCCTCATTAATCCTTGCTGAAAATGCCCTCAAAACCAGCCCAAGAGGCATGTCTCTTGGTTTCCGATCTGATGAAATTGACAGTAGAAACTGACCCTAACAACTTCCTTATGTTGTTTCCCGACCCCCATGGAAGGAAAAACAAAGTATTCACCTCAGCATTATTGATTCTAAAGAGAATATCTAGAAAATAGAGAAAATATCTCAGTAGTGAGGGAAGAGTGAAAGATTACATTACAGCAACCACCATGCTGCCTCTACTTTTGCTTCCCACATTTTACTTTGAGTGGCAATAAGGAATGCTTATGCTACAACGTAAGTGGAAAAGGCTGAAGTTAAGAAGGTAACAGAGAAAGATCTTATCCTTGTCAACCCACTTGTGAAAAACATTAATAGCAATTGCTTTTAGGTGGTGGGCTGAAAGGTATAATTTTCATTATTATATATTTTTTTCTGTTTGTTCCAAGTGTTTTTCAGTAAAAATATAATTGTATTTATAATAAGGACCCTCACACTCAAAATTCTTAAAGAGCACTTGGTCATAACATTTTCAGTGATGAATAGATTTCTATAAGGTTCTTCCTGCCAAGAACTTGTCCCATCCACAGTTACAAAGGAAACTCACAATCTTAGGGATTAACAACGGTCTCCCCCCGTCTGCACTGGTGTGCTTTCACAACCCATAAAGTGCCATTTGTAACTGCCACACTGAAAGTCCGTTGACCATGAGCACCACAAAGTGGTCCTCATTTTCCACTGTCTAGGTTTTCTCCACTTACCATTATATAAATATAATTTCTATTCAACTTCGCGTGCCAATTTTGTAGAGAAAACCCTGTGACGTTAGAGACATTAGTGTATCTGGAGAGATATTAAAATATAAGACATATTTTTGTACTCCACCAGATCAAAATTATACTTAAAATATAGAAAGGATACAATAGAACTCACAATAGAATTCAATTTGGAAACAATGTAACAAAAATGAATCATGCCATTTGTAAGCTTTCCTTTTTTCCTGTAATATTAAAAATAGAATGATCTAATACTACAAAACTTTGGGCTGGCAACCCACAATTATTACTCATTGATTTTGTTCAAATACTCTCTATGAAGAATGCTATGGTACAGAAAGGACATATTTAAATATTGGGACTAAAGTTAGCTAAGGCTACACTCCTTTAATTAAATAATACATCAATTTCATGTATTTTCTAGTCTGTGTAACTGGAAAGTGTTAGTCACTAAAAGCATGGTGATATAGAATATGGTTTTTTAAAGGTGTCTATGAGAAAAATTAAAAACAAATTTCAGGTCAACACTAGTGTTAACATTAAGTCTAATCTATGGCCAGTCATTAAAAGCAGTTGTCGGCTTCGTGTGCTTAGCCCATTAGATTTGGCACCATTAGCCCCACTTCATAGAAGTAAGTATAATCCTGAAGTCTAGTAATTTGTTGAAGCGCTCATAGGTAACAACGTGTTCTCAATCATTGACAATGCCCCTGTCGGACTAATAGTCTTAGATATATAGAATAGTGTAAAAAATCAGACACTCTCAATTTTACGTCCACTGGCTGCTAAGGTACCTGTGCAGCTCCACATCACCTCTCTCTGTTTGCCTTTGTCTATTGGTTTCCTCCTGTCTAATCAAAAACTGGTCGACCTAACTCGCCGCACATCTCCAACTGTCTACTCTATATTTTCTCCTTGAAAAAAATTCAGTCAAAACTTCTATCTGTGAATGATAAGATACCACCTTCCAGCCCCATCAAATGAAGCCACTGAGTAAAGTCTTTCAAGAAAATAGATGCTCCCTTGGTTATAAATGGACAAAAAGAAATAACTCTCAGTAGAAGGAAGGTACTCCAGGCAGCAAAATAATTAGCATCCATGAACATTAAATACATAATTAGATAGTAATTTTTATAATCTAACTTAGTTTTTTCCACTTAAAAAGAAAGGATTTCCATCATTGTATGGATAAGAATCATATGATAAGAAAGAAGAAAGAAGCAAAATTCCGAGTTTGAACATCCTAAGTGGATTTAGAAAACAGATAGCAGAAAAAAACTGCGCTGATACCCTCCCTGCCTTTGGACTGCTAGTGCTGCATTGGTTCAGGGTTTAAAAAAAAAAAAAAAAAGTTATTCTTACAAATTCCAATGGCTTAGCTTTAAATATCAAGAAGCCAAACCCAGAGGAATAAGGACATAAAGGTAATACCATAAACCAAAGCAAAGATGAAAAATGAGAATTTCTTCTTATAGTATAAAAGACCTACCATGAAAAGAGAAATGGAGTATATTTCTCTGGGGCTCAGGGGCTGAGAAGTGCCCTGTAAATCACTGGGTCTGGAAAAAAATCAGGTAATAGAGACCATAAGGGAACCTTTCAGCAGCAGTGACTCCTGAACAGAAGGGTCCCCCATGGGTCTTTTGCAGATTTAAATCAGAGATAAGAAGCTACTGGAGAAGGCAGCTTCCAGGAGGCATTTCTGCTTCCAGAAGCACGCATCCAGGTGAGTGGTCTGGAGAGTTCTTTCCACCTCCATGGGTACTCCCCAAGTAAATGGAGAACGCTAATATACTGCAATAAACCTAGAGGAGAAAGGGACAAAAGTTCACAGAAGCTGACAACTGGTGGTGACCAAGGCAGATGTACTGACCCCTCGCCACAGAAGCCACTGAGACACAAAGGACTCCAGAGCATAAGAGGCCAGTTCACAGCAAGGCCATCATTAACCAAAAGCAGATCTCAGACCACACTCCCACACCAAGAATACAATGGACTCTCCCTTGCAACTGCTACCAAGGGAAAACAACTAAGTAGGAAAGTGGTTTAAATATAAAATGACCTCCAAGGCCTTATGTGTCTGGTTCCTTCATAGCCAGCCAGCAAAGCTGTTTGGGAAGGATGTACAAGCTTTAGGAGGTGAAATCTTGCTGGTATAGGTGTGTCACTAGAGGTAGGGCTTGAGGTGTTACAGTCCAGACCTGCTGGCTCTTGCTGCCTCTTCCCTCTTGATGTGACACATGATCCCAGATGTCTTGTCCTGTCATGCTTCCCCAAACCCCTCATGAAACTTCCCCTTGAAGCTATCAGCCAAAATAACCCCCCCTTCCCTTCCTTAAGCTCTTTCATGGTTGGGTATTTTGTTCCAGCTACAAGAAATAGTTGACGAAGTATTGATGGGGGTCGGGGGCAGGGTAAGTTCTGAATCGGGAAAGTAGTCAACTTAAACTGACTTTTAAAATCAGATGTCGCTAAGGCATGTAGCTCAGTGGTAGAGCATGTTCCTAACATGCACAAGGCCCTCAAGTCAATCAGCGATACAGCAAAGTAAGCAGACAATATAATTAGATGTGATTACATACCTTAAAAATGGCCAGAATAAAGTTTCTACAGCCAAGCGGAAATGAAAGGCCTTGCATTGAGTAGGATTTTAAGGAAATAAGCACAATATGTTTTTTTTTTGGCAACAGCCTAGATTATATATGTAAAATTAATAACCATTATAAATGCATAATGTATGCTGATATATGCAGCCATATATTTTGCATATATATATGCATTTGCTTGAATATATAAGAATCAAATATGGGATGTTTGACTGAGGGACCTACATTAATATAATTTTAATTATGAAGATACTTAAATGCATTGAATTGTTTCTCTCTTAAATTAAGCATTGCCCAACCATGATATTTTTTAATCATGTAGTGATCAGCCTAACAATCTCCATTGTTTGCCTGCAAGCACAAGGCCGGGCTCAGGGTTCAGCGTGACTCTGAGATGTGACACACTGAATCTCTGACTCTCTGCTACACAAAGCAGAGCAGCAATCTACTGAAGGAAGAAAAAGTATGTTGGCAAGTTGGTGAGGTCTGCACTTACCAGTAAATTTAGTACCATAGAAACAGCTCTTTAATGGATTCTCTGACACTTTACATATATGTTTTTTCTTATTTCTGTCCAGTTTTCTGGCCGCCCAGGTAGCTTGTTCACCTTGTTCTCTCCTACATACAAGAAGAGTTCTCAAGCGAGGTGTGGTGGTGCATGCCTGTCTTCAATCCCAGCACTCAGGAGGCAGAGGTAAGAGGATCACTGTGAGTTTGAGGCACACCTGAGACCACATAGTGGATTCAAGGTCAGCCTGGGCTAGAGTGAGACCTTACATTAAAAAAAAAAAAAAAAAAAAAAAAAAAAGAGTTCTCTCAGGGACAAGGGTAGTGTATTTACAGACCATGTAATCATGGGATTAGAGTATCTGCTTTACAATGTAACTGAGTTCACTGGAAACAAAGTCTCCATATCTTTTTTTAAATTTTATTTTATTTATTTATTTGAGAGTGAAAGAGAGGCAGAGAGAAAGAGAGAGAATGGGCACACCAGGGCCTCCAGCCACTGCAAACAAACTCCAGACGCATGCGCCCCATTGTGCATCTGGCTTACATGGGTCCTGGAGAGTCGAACCAGGATCCTTTGGCTTTTCAGGCAAATGACTTAACTGCTAAGCCATCTCTCCAGTGCCCCATATCTTTTTTGATTAGCTGATTATTAGCGATAAATTAATGGAATGCACTTATACCAGACATCACGCACTTGCATCTACTGTAAAGGCCAGTGCTTGCCTCTTGGCTTGCACTTGTCAGCTCCATGAACTTCGGTTCCTCTCTTCTCTGAAACTGAAGGCCTTTGGTGCTTTGATTGGTCTTCTGCCTCGATCTCAAGGCACAGCCATTGCTCAGTAGCACAGGAGGGAAAGGAGTCTGCGCCGGCTGCTAACCAGAACACTCGAACCCTGAACACACACTTTTGTCACTGACATCTTTCCTGGATTGCCACCTTCTTTAAAAGGGTTGCTGCCTCCCCAGCCAAGCCAACCCTCTTCCAACTGATCTGTGTATGCATCTACATGGTAATCCACTCTCAGACAACCAGCTACAGGATACTTACAATTTTGTCATGCTGCTTTCTTTTCTTTAAAAAAAAAGTACTTTATTTTTATTTATTAAAAAGAAAGAAGGGCTGGAAAGATAGCCTAGCAGTTAAGCACTTGCTTGTGAAGTCTAAGGACCCCAGTTCAAGGCTTCCCCAGGACCCACATTAGCCAGATGCACAAGGGGGCACAAGCATCTGGAGTTCGTTTGCAGTGGCTGGAGGCCCTGGCATGCCCTCTCTCTCTCTCTCTCTCTATCTATCTGCTTCTTTATCTCTTTGTCATTCTCAAATAAATAAATAAATAAAAGTTTGAAGAATAAAAAAACGACAAAAAGAAAAAAAATGGGCTGGAGGGATGCTTAGCAGTTAAAGCATTTGCCTGCAAAGGTAAAGTACCCAGGTTTGATTCCCCAGGACCCACGTTAGCCAGATACACAAGGGGGCACATGCATCAGGGGTTCATTTGCAGTGGCTGGAGGCCCTGGCATGCCCATTCTCTCTCTCCCTCTTTCTCTGTCAAATAAATGAACATAAAATATTTTTTAAAAAGAAAGAAAGAGAAGAAGAGAGAGAGAATGGATGTGCCAGAGGCTCTAGCCACTATGAATGAACTCCAGACGCATGTGTCCCCTTGTGCAAATGTGCCACATTGCATGTTTGCGTCACTGCACGTCTGGCTACGTGGGACCTGGAGGTTCAAAGATGAGTTGTCAGGCTTTGCAGGCAAGTGCTTTATCAGCTAAGTAATCTCTCCAGCCTCTTGTTTATGTTTTTACTATTACTGTGCAAATAAAATGAGGCTTTTAATATGATACTTTATTTCCACAAGTTAAATCCTTGTAAACAGGCCAGCACATTACTTTACATTCTTTAAAAGATGAAATTTTTTTGTTAGTGACATTGAGTAACTAGAAGCTCTTTGGTAACATAAGAGATTGTGTCATGAGGAAGCAGAGAGCAAACCTGTAATACTTACATTTTCTGTGAGGTCCAGTTCCTTCTTATGCAACATTTTTGCATGACAGGGCAATTCCTCTTGTTCAATCAAATCTGCACTCCTGAACTACCTTCATGGTGCCCACTAGAATTTTTCTGTGTCACAGTTAACTAAAGAAAATAATGAAAAACGTGGCAAATATTTATTTTCCTTGTGTTTTCAGACACCAAACAGTTTATTTTCCTGCACTTCAGTAATTACCAAAAAGAAGTGGAGAAAGATGAATTCCTAATTCAAGACTGCTATATTTTTGACATGCTATAGCAATCCAGCACCCATGAGATGTTTCCTTTTCTCGTTAGGTCATTTTGGAAGTCGTGTCTGCATGCATTCCCAACATGTGTGTTTCAGAGTCAAGTATTTCAGAATGAGTTGAGATTTTGTGTCTTTGGGCAGCTGAATGCATTTCATAGGGAGATTTCAAAAGGCCTTAACGGTGAGCTCCTGTCTGAGGCAGTGAGGCTTGCTTTCTTCATTCTGACTCATTTCATTGACAACAGTACCCTTGGAAAGAATTGTCACTTGGAAAAGTCTTGGAACTCCCCATGTTTTAATGTGACTTGAAATTTTCTGTTCCTTGGGAGTTAAAAACTGTTTCCTGTTTGTGCTGTGAGGAACCATGATGTTGTGTGTTTTTGTTCTCCATATCACACGCCAGCTAGAGCAAACCACAGATGATAGGGACATTTTCTCATATTATCTTGACACCATTATATCTAAAAAATATTGTACTAGAAATGCCACGATAACCAACTCAGTTTCTTTAACTAGAAGAGCTGTTGGCTTTGGCAGGAAGGAGTGCTGTGTTAGGCTGGGACACTAGGAACAGACCTGACGATAACACACGCTGGCCTTGAGCTCTTCTGGCCTGGGCTCACCATTTCAGAACCTGTAGAGTCTTCATCTGAACGCAGAAGTGATGCCAACTTTCCTACAGAAAATTAAATACATTCCTTTATGCCGTAGCAACTCAAAGTTAGCTGGTGCTTTCTGATATTGATTTGGTGCTAAGTAGGGGACATGTCATGATACCCAACTCAATTTCTTTAACTGTAAGACCTGAAGAGGCAACAAAATACATTCTGAAAATCCAGGCTGTTGGCTATATTTGATAATCACATTCATAAGACAAAATCATACTCTTCCACAAAGCAAGGAAAAGGCTTGGGTTTTGTGAGGTTTTTGTTCCCCCCATAAATCTGAGGGAGCAGAATAAAATGTCATATTTTTAGGCAACCCAGACATGTTACTTTATGTGAGTAGGGCAAGAAATTCCATGAAGAAAGGACTTAGTTGCAAACAGACTCTTACAGAAAAGAAAACCCTTTGATGTATGTCTTGGAAACTCCACCATGGCACTTCCACATGAGAAATCACAGTGTCAAAAGGGTGTCTCAAGACAAGGGCATGGGGACCACATAAAAAGCAAAAATGCAGATTTGGAAATCTACTAGCTCTGCTTTATGGAGAATTTTGACCACTTAATAAGAAACCCTTTCTCAGCCCTGATGAGCCACAGGATCCTCTTAGCCATTGGTGCCTTGTCCCATCAGTGAGGACATCTCTAAAAGATTGCTTTATTATTTGACTCCTTCAAGGATATTTACATTTGGGGCTGGGTAAATGACTCTGCCAGTAGAAGTGCTTGTCCCAAGAGTAAAATTCCTAGAGAGCCTGAGACTCCCAGAACCCACGTCAGAAGCTGGGCATGGCCTCTCATACCTACAGCCCCAGTCCTACAGGGAGAGGAGACAGAGGCTAGCTTGGGCCCATTGGTCAGTCAGTCTGATTGAAAACTGCAGCTCCAGGTTCAGTGAGAGACTCATTTCAAGGACAAAAAGTGGAAGAATGATAGATAGAGGAGGACACCAACTTTCTTTGTTGGTCTTTCTATCCCCAAACACAGGTCTGCACATATGCACACATGTGCATACACCACAGACCTCCACACATAGAACACCACACATATTACACAAATGCTAAAAAAGAATATTTATATTAAATATAATGGTGAGCCGGGCACGGTGACACACACCTTTAATCCCAGCACTTGGGAGGCAGAGGTAGGAGGATCACAGTGAGTTCAAGGCCACCCTGAGACTACATAAAGAATTCCAGGTCAGCCTGAGCTAAACTGAGACCCTACCTCGAAAATAATAATAATAATACAGATGGTGCATACTGAAGAAGAAAACAGTTTAATCTATAGAACAATGCCATACCAAACCCGTAAAAACTTGGTCCCTTTACTTAGAATGAATCATGATGTCCTTAAAATGATGAGGTAGACAATTAAAAACATGACCTTACTTCTCCTTATTCAATTATAGTCCATGAAACACCTTTGGCTTGAAAGTATGTAAGAGCAGAGTTATATTTGATATTCTTTCTTGTCCTAAAATAAACTATTGCTATGAGAAAATCATTATCAAAATATGCATATATGGGACCTAGATAAAACATCTTTTACAATTTTATTTAAGGATAAATTGGTTTAATTCCATAGCCAGAAAATGATTAAATCATAATATAGTTCTACAATCAAATTGATATGTATGTAAACAACTTATACTGGTATGTTATTTGTAAAAATACCCTAGTATTGGCACAGATTAAGACATAATCAAAACTGGGACATTTAAGGGAAAATATTATCTTTTCAATACTCTATTTCAGTAACAGTTTTTCTTTCATATTTGTAGGCAACATAACCACAAATTCAACCAAAAAGACTGAAATCATTCTAGAAACAAGCGTTTGTACTGAACATGTGTGCGAATCTTTTATTTCCTGTCATTATTATCTAACTGATACAATAACCTTCTACACTGCACGGTGTATTAGAAGCAATCAAAAGAATAAAGTATATGAGGTGATATTCAGGCACTTTATGTAAATACTGTGCTCTCTTGTACAAAGGTTATGAGCATCCCCAGAAATGGGTTTCCCAGGATGCTCGAACCCATCTCCCATACAAGGATGACTGGATATGTGTAGGTATTGAATTTCTTTCCAAATGTCACTGAAACTTCTGTAAAAAGGTCATATATAAGGACAAAGAAAATAATTAGATAAAGTGAAAGAGAGAAGCAAGAACAATGAAAAAGGAAGAGGCTTGTCTTTACAGTGCATGAGACTCTAAACGCCTTCATTTCCTGCTGAATTTTACCTGACAGCTATTTTTTCCTCTATTCCTTTGGGCTGTTTTGGTTTACTTGATTGCTGATGTTTAAAGTTGGGCTGGTGAGATGGCCCAGAGGGTAAGGTACATGCTGCACAAGTATGCAGTCTTGAGTTTGGATCCCCAGCACCCAGGTTAAAGACAAACCTTAGCATTTGATCACATGCCTGAGCTAAAAGGTAAGACAGTATTGACGAAGACCAACATGATTCAAACACAGGGCATTGAGAGATTTGGCTGCAATCTGGAAGGAAGCCAGTTCCCAGATGCTTAGTCTGCATAGTGCTGGAAAGCACTACATGAGCTGCTGGAAAAAAATGATCAAAAACATTGAGAGCAAACAGGGGACAGTGCTATATGAAAGCCACCAGACTGATAAGATGTACACTCCTGTGTAATGGTGGCATCTGGCCTAGGTGAGTAACCAATGGATTTCTGATTGGCCACCAGATCCACTCAGTGGAAAGGAATTTATAGTTTGAACTGAAAACCTAGTCAGAATCCAATGGAGACATAGATTGTGGAGTCCAACAAGAAACTCCCACTAGTTTTTAGCCAAAAGAAAATCTACACCCATCAAAATCTGTCTAAATTAACAATGTGTATCTCCTTTAACCTATACTAATATCACTCTCCATTTGAGAATCTGTTTTTTTTTGTTTTGTTTTGTTTTGTTTTTCCAGAAAGCAGTGAAAACTGAGGACAACCAAAATCTATCTACAAGACAGAAAAGATAGCTGACTTCCTGGCAGGAGATGATCTACCCATTGCAAATCAGCTAGAGCCCAGGTGAAACTACAAAGGAATTGACTAGATGAGCAAGAGCACTGCTTCCATGGCGAGCCTAACTATATGCACCAGGGTAAAGGAGACAGACGCCAAGTATACTCAAAAACATACAAAGCAGAAATCCAGAAGCTCTTGAAAGCTCAACACTAAAGTAGACTTAATACACACCCACCACCACCGCAGCTCAGGAAATTTTGCAGAAGAGGGTGCCAAAAGATTGTAAGAGCCCTCTGAGGAGGGCACTCAATAGAATAGGGGCAGAGAGGAGGGCGATAATGGTACCAACACATGACATGTCCATAGAAAGTTTCTACTTAATAAAAAGTTATATATATATGAAACTTAGCATGGTAACATGTGCCTGTAATCCTAGCACCAAGGAAGGGGAGAAAAGAGAATCCCATGGACTTGCACACTTACACACTGGTTAGTCTAGCTGCATCAGTGAGCTTTGGGCTAAGTGAGAAACTGTGTCCTAAGAAAATAAGATGGAGAGGGGCTGGAGAGATGGCTTATTGGTTAATATGCTTGCCTGCTAAGCCTGAGGACCCATGTTCAACTCTCCAGGTCCCACATGAGCCAGCCGCATAAGGTGATGCAAGCAGGCAAGGTCGTACCTGTGGCTCACTTGTCTGCAGCTCTATTGCATTGGCTGGAGGCCCTGGCATGCCAGTTCTCTCCTTCTGTCTGTCTTGCTCTCTCTTTCTCTCATAAAAATGAATGAATGAATGAATAAAAATAGAATAAATAAATAATTCTTTAAAATATAAAGGACTTCAAAAGAAAATAGAGAAAGAGGAAAGCACCCCAAGTGCACCTCTGACCTCCACATGTATGTGCACACAGGAGTACACACACATATACATATGCACCCACACATACATGTGTGAATATACACACATACACGTACACAAAAAAATAAAATAAAATAACAAATCAAAAGAAAAAAATTAAAACTTATGTAGCTAAAATGTACTGAACTGCCTGCTTTATACTCACAAGTGTATGGTTTTAAAAATTAAGGACAATTTCAAGAGGATCAGCAAATCCTTTTCAAACCAGGTAAATTTTTTTGAAGGAGAAAGTATGATAATGTGTAGATGGTTATCACAGCACAAAAAGAACATCAATTGCAAATGGCATGCTGAACAAATGAAATACAGTAAATTAAATGAAACCACTTTCTGTAACACTTTTTGCATCTCTGTGTTAATTTTGAAGAAGGCACCACAGCGAGACTTATTTCAGTACAAAGTCATATTATGCAGATGTACTACATTTACTTATTTTTTCCCTTATGAAGAAAATATATAAAACTTTATAGCCTGCCCCAGTTCCATCCTAGAAATAGCAGAGAAGCTTTTCCCATGCCTCTCCTAATCTCTGTTGAGCGTTTTCTCTCCCTTCGTACTCCCCAGCACTTCAAATCTGTCACCAAACCCTGCAGCAAGGGTCAGGCGAGGTGGCATCCTTTCTCTTGTCCTTCCTGGTACTCACGACACTTCTCCTCTGGCAGCCTCTAAGACATTATTCTCTCAATTATGCCCTCTCTTCTGTATCTGCACATCTTCAGAGGCCCCTTCCCTTCAGCCTTTATATATAAACAAAATGATAAATCACTTTTCTATCTTGAGAGAAGAAGGAAACTTCTCTAATCTCTTTCTCCTCTGGTTACTGACCTCTGCAACTCTTCTCTCCACTGATTTCCTCAAAGTCTAGCCAGCCTCCCTTAAGGCAGCTACTCACCACCTCTCCTCCCTCCCCTTCCCTTCAACCCAGCCCTCAGCCTTGCCCTCGGTTTTCTGACACCGTCACCACACTAACAGTGCACACAAGGAGCTTCTGAAGGGCCAATTCAAAGCTTCTTTCATCCTTAAATAACTTGACCTCTCACAGTCTGAGGCATTGCCTACCAAGTCCACCCTTTCTTTTTTCAAACTCTCTTTTCCATTTCCTCCAAGTTCTCCTTCTAAGTTTCTGATCACTTCTTCTTATAAGTCTCCTGCCAGACCCTTTCCATGCCCACCCTAGCAAATTTCTTAAGGATCTGTCTCTGGTCCTCTTTTTCTTCCCAGAAATTTCTCCTCAGATATCTGCTCATTCCATTTCTTTCCTGTTTGCTCTCCCTTCTTCTTACACCCACTTCAAAACATCACTTGCTTCTCAAAATTTCTTC
Source organism: Jaculus jaculus (assembly GCF_020740685.1). Taxonomy (NCBI): domain Eukaryota; kingdom Metazoa; phylum Chordata; class Mammalia; order Rodentia; family Dipodidae; genus Jaculus; species Jaculus jaculus. The sequence continues at coordinate 75,622,144 of NC_059114.1, read as the reverse complement.
CTTAAATGTGAATGTTTTCCTATCTATAAAATGGCATCAATAAAGCTAGCTATACATGAAGACATGAGTTGATTATATGACATGGTGCATGACATCATACATGAGAAGCTTATTCATCATTATAGGTTCTTATTTATTTCCTTCCAAGTAATCCTACCTACAATGAATTAATATTTCAGTAACTCTCAGATACCTCCAATAAAATCAGAGCTGTTCTCTCTTCATTTACTCTGCAAGCCTTAATTAAGAATATTATATAGCAGTTACAGAAGCAGCTCAGTCACTAAAGTACTTGCCATACAACATGAGAACCTGAGTTAGATCCCAGTGCCTGTGTAAAAGTGTTGAACATGGAGCTGGAGAGATGGCTTCATGATTAAGGCATTTGCCTGTGAAGCCTAACAACCTGAGTTTGATTCCCCAGTGCCCAAGTAAAGCCAGATGTCCAAGGTGGAGCATGTATCTGGAGTTCTTTGACAGGGGCTGGAGGCCCGGGCATGCCATGCTGTCTGTCTCTCTTCTCTCTCTCCCCTTGCAAATTAATCAATATTTTTTTCAAATGTTGAGCATGGTGGCAAATGCCTATAATCTCAGCACTGAAGAAGCAGAGATAAGAGGATCCCTGGAGCTCACTGGCCAGACAGAATAGACTAATTGATGAACTCCATGCCAATGAGAGACCCTGCCTCAAAAGGAGATAAGACTGGGGAGATGGCACATTTGATAAAGCTCACCACTCAAGCTGGAGTGCCCAACTTTAATATCCAGTCAGATGCCACTGTACTCTTGAGTCTGAGCACACTAAGGCTGACCTCAAGAAGGAAGGTGAAGACAAGAGAATTTCCTGGAGGCTTGTGGGTGTGCAGCAAACAATCGTAGGGTAAGAATCCACAGTGAGAAACCCTGCCTCCAATAAGGTGGACAGGTGAGGGCTGACGCACCTCTGAGCTCCGCACATGCGCTGTGGCATACACGCCCTTGCCCTCGCATGTACACACACAAGTAAATCATAATAAAGAAACAGGCAAGGCTGTTCTCTGGTCTCTACACATATGTACACACATGCAATCACACACAGATGCACAAACCACACACATGCAAAAAGAATAGTAAGTAAGTGAATCACTTACATAACAGACATTGCAAAATAAGACTAGGTAAAGGAATAAGGGAAGGAAGGAAGATGGAAGAAAGAGATGAAAAGAAAGAAAAGAAGGAAAGACGGAGACATTAAGTTGCTTAAAGTGTGCTGGGGAAACCAGACAAGTAAATACTATAAATAATATAGTGGATGTGGCATATGGGAGATGCAAAATCAAGGCACAGCTATTCTCTATTTTAGCATAAAATCCTGAGAACCATCCTCTACTCTTTCCTGTCATGGGAATAAAAATGGCAGATCAAAGACTAGAACAGAAAATAATTCCAAGCCCTGAGACACTTAATCTATTCATTGCTCTTTTCCCATTGTTACTGTTTTAGATCCGCAGCCCTTTTCCACTCTGGTGGCCATTTGTATCACCTTTTTTACACAAAAACCTAATCCATCTTGTCCCCTACTGAGACTCCTTACCATGCACATCAAAATTTAAATCTATAGAAGGCAGATCAGGACAAATTCTAGCCTCCAGTTCATCTGACCCACATATGTTCTGTACTCTGGACAAAGGGAATTGCATATCTAATACCATCAAGAGTCCATTGCTCCTCGGTATCTTTGCATATTGTGTTTCTCACTGGTATGTAAATTCTCTTTTAGGAAGGCAAACAGTGGCCTGACCTTCAGGCCAACCAGTTAATTGTTGATGACTTAGGTACTTAAGGCATTAATGCTGAGCAGAGAGTAGCAAGCTGTGACAGAGCTGACATAGGTGCCATCAAAACCAAGATGTGGCCAGGGCCACAGTGGTTAAGATGCTGCATCCCATGTGGTCCACATCCACAATGAGCTGGTGATCAGAGAGACCCACTAGATCTCCCAGAACAAACAAGACAGACTTCTGTCAGAGCACTTTTCAGATGAGAACTGGACCTGAGGAGATAAATGACCCAACTCACTCCACCCCAGCCCCAAGCTGAAACCACAGAGGAATTGGGGAAATGAGCAAGAATGCTGCTCTCTCAGTTAAGCTGATATCAGCACAAGGATGATGGAGAAAGATATTGAGGACACTCAACACCTACCAAACCAGACATCTAGATGCTCCTAAGTGCCCATCACTGAAGGAGACTTAAAATGCTCCCAGCATGGCTCAGGGAATTTTTCAGAAGAAGGGGTAGAAAGATTTTAGAGCCATAAGTAGGGACATTTTGCACAGAGACATTGCCTCTCCCCCATAATTGACTGCTGCCCCCACAATGCATGATCCACAATCCCTATGGGGTTGACCTGCATCCCCAACAAGGAAGGCCTCTTCAGAAAAGGGGCAGGGAGGAGGGAAAGAATGGTACCAACATGTGATGTTTACATACAAAATATGTCCGTATCTAATAATAAAGAAGTGAAAAACCAGATACTCCATCCCAGAAATCCTAAGGTTCTGAAGCAATGGTGGATTATGTGTAATACAGCAGGAATACTCTTGATTCGCATAACCTATCTTCTTCCACGTCAGCTATCACGCATCAGGTGAATGGACTCAGTGATGTTATAACAAGTCTAACAAAGCCTTTAGTGATTCCCAGGTGATTTCTATTATCTAGAAAAATGCACCTAGTCATTTTGCATCTTCTTACTCTGTCTTGCTTTTTTTGTTTGTTCTCTTCTGTTTTGTGAATGCTACGGTAAATTTTCCCCCTTCCCCTAAGCAGAGTATGCACTCTGTCTTCCAGACTCTCAAATTGCATGGCCATTCACTGGTCTCATACTTGTCTGTTCAGTTTGACTGATTTTCAAATAAGAGGCTTCATGTTGCTTTTAATAGGCATCCTATACATCTTTTTTATTTGTCTTTGACGTTTTCATACATATATTACATTTTGATGAAACCTCCCCTTACTCCCCTCAGTCCCTAAGTCTCACTGTACTCCTTCCTTTTCTTATCCTTAACAGTGTCTATGCCATGGGAGAGAATGCCCCCCACCCCCGGCAATCTCTAACAGTCATTAAGAATCCTGAAAATCTTTATTGCAAGGATAAATAATAAATAAATAAAATAAATGTTCTTCTTTCTGTGAAAATGGTTAATACTGGACAGATTTCGGGAATAGATAATTTCCTGGGAAAATGCCCTCTGGAGCTAAAAGAATGAAGATACAAGTGCATGCCTAGCTTGGAGGTTGCATGGCTGACAAAAACTCAGGTTGCCAATTTGTGATACAGCTCTGCCAAGCAAACCACCCTGTCCCCTGAAGATGGCACAAAGATAACAGGATTCTGAAGTAAGGGATCCACTAGTTAAAAATGAGAGAGCTTCCAACTTCACTCTTGACAAAGGGGGGAGAGCAAAGAAAGCAAGAAAAACCAGGTTCATGTTGAAAGCAGGACACCCAATGCTAACTCTTCTGTGAGTTGTAGATGTATGTGGCTCCCCTTTCTTCCTGCACATATGTGTGACCCTCCAAAGAGTAGTTAATGCCTGGGTGCAAAGCTGTAAGCAGTTCTTAGCCTTTCACATGGGCTTTGGCTGGTCTTGATGATAATGTGCGAAACAACTGTGCTAAATTAGATTCAACCCTTCTGTAGAACTTCAGGAGGGAATTGTAATGTATCTGCCTAATATGATATGGGGACTAAACTGGGCCATGCCACAGTGCCAGTTTTTAAATTACAGCCAATGGAAACAAACTGTTAGGGAAATGTCCTCCCAATTTCCCCAACAAAGCATTTAGCAGATATCCAGTGTGCGACTCCACAGCCATTAGCATTCACGCCACTGTCTGTGACCTCACTTGTTCCAGTGTTTGATTTTGTGCTGCTGAACATTTTTGCCTGCGTTCTTACTGTCTCCTCTTACGATTTAGTTCCAGCAAACTAGTCTAGGAGGACAATCAGTTTAAAAGTTATTTGCAAATTGCGTTATTGTTATTTTTTTAAAGGAAGCACATACATAAGACTACTTTTCACTGATCAGGAAAAAGAAAATTGTCAAAGATAACAGCTAGCAAATACGATGTCTCCTCCCAGTCTCCACGTTTCAGTTCAAAAGTGGAGAAACAATCGCCTATGGCTGCACGTCCTGTTGTGAATCACTTGTTTCCTAATGACAAGGCTTCTCTTTCTGGGCCTGACTATAATCTCAATGATTAGTCCGTCGGACATGTGCTCTAGGTGGTATTCTTCTTTCTATTAAAGATGACAGGTTTGCACAGAAATATCCATAGTCTCTTATTTGGTTCCCCTTGTGACTAAATTGCACCAATGTCTGACAGTTCATGCATAGCCGATGTGGAGATGCACTTCAATTGCAGTTGTCTTTGCTTGAGACAAGTTGGCTGCCCCATAAATGTATACCAATGATGCCCCAGTTTTCATCATTCCAATATTGTAAGTACGTATTATATATGATAGACCATGTTAGTTAACTCTCGGTCACCACAATAAAATGTCAGCAATACTCACCTTATAAAGGCAAAAAGGTTTGTTTTGGCTCATAGTTTTGAAGAGTCCAAATTGTGGTAGATCAGGCCCCCCATACTTGGGCCTATGTAGCAGAGGAAAAGCATTTATTTCATGACCAGGACGTAAGAGAGAGATAGAGAGAGAAGAGTGTCAAGGAGTCCACAGGCTCCTTCAAAGGCACTTCCGCAATGACCAGGCAGCACTTCCTAAACGTGCTATCAACTCTCAGTAACCCCATACTGAGGACCTTTAACACATGGACCTTCAGGAAATATGGTATAACTAGAAACCTTCTAAAGCATTTTTATTCCCTTTAATGCTTTATTTCATGTTACTTTTTTATATTGTGGTGGGGGGGAGTTAATTTTTGAGGAAGGATCTCCCTATAGCCCAGACTGACCTGGAATTCACTATGCTGTCTCAGGATAGCCTCAAACTTACCGCCTGTTTGCTGGGAAGAGTCCACAATAAAAACTCAAAAAAAAAAAAATTAAAAAAGCATGTGCCACCACACCCAGCTTACTTTTTATATTTGTATACATACTTTGTATTTTATGTAAATAAAATATTAATACATTTTATATATGTTATCATATTCATTTTTATATTTGGATCCATACAGACTCTCATTTTACTTATGCTTAAAGCTTTTACTCAGAGACCTAAAAGGGAAGTAAGGCAAAAGGGGGGACAAGAGAGGCCCCACCCAGCACGCATGCACCTCCACCCCGGGTTTGTGCGGTGCTGAGGACGGAACTCAGGAATCTGTGCATGTGAGGCAAGCCCTCTCCCAAGTGAGCTACATCCCGAGCCCACGAGGTGCACAGTTGTTTTAGTTGAAAGGACAAAGATAAGAAGGAAGGGAGGTAGGGACTGAGGGAGGATGGATGTGATGAAGCAAGGGAGGAGGATGAATTTCTGACTTGCATTACAACTGATTTCTTTCTTTATTTTTTTTAAGTCAGAAACCTCATCACTGAAGTAGACCTAAAACGAATCCAACATGGCTCAGGGAAATTTGCAGGGGTGCGGGGGGAGGGAGGGGAGATTGTTAGAGCCACACGTTGGGTCATTATGCACAGAGACATTGCCTCTGACCCATAACTGATGGCTAACCCCACAATGAGGACCCACATTCCCCAAGGAGGAAGGTCTCTGCTGAGGGGGGAGGACAGGGAGGAGACTAATGATGGTACCAACATGGCTGTATACACACTGTGTACATAACTAATAATAATAACAATAGTCATAAAAAGAAAAGAAAACTATAGACCATGGAAAAAAGTCAGGGCTGGAGGGATGGCTTACCCCTTAAGGCATATGCCTGCGAAGCCTAAGAACCCAGGTTTGATTCTCCAGGTCCTATGTAAGCCAGATGCACATGGTGGTACATGCATCTGGAGTTCATTTGCAGTGGCTGGAGGCCCTGGCATGCCCATTCTCTCCCCCCCCCCATATAAATAAAACTAAATCTTTAATTTAAAAAAAAAGTCAACAGAGATGTGTCACAATGCTGTGAGTTAATAAATTTCTTCATGTTCTCCACAGAAAGGAGAGACCATGGCAAGCTTTCCCATGATCACTGCTCCCTGGATGCTGTGCCTCATGAGTCTCCCCATTAAGAATTAGGAGTTTCCACTCAGTTGAGGCTGTAGTTGCCGGAGCCTATGTGAGGAACGAACATACCATCCTGATCAAGGTTTCTCAACAGTGCATTGCTGTCATTTTAGACCGGATAATTCTTTGGGGAAAAGGGTGGAGGGGGACAAGGCTCTGCTTTATTAGGAGTTCAGCAGTACCCCAAGCCTCTACCCACTAGGGGTCAGAGCCACCCCTCAGTCGGCCTGAAATCCGAAACCTTCCCCAGCCATTGCCAAAAGTACCCAAGGGGCGGAGAAGGACGACCTGTGGAGAAGAACCACTGTCCAGCCTATGCACACAGCTTAGGATAGCAGCTGAGCCAACCACAGGTTTTCCAGTGGCTGGGAGCTGCTCTTAATGTTTCCCCCCAAGGGCTATGGATTGTCTCAGCGATCACGATCACAGTGGATGCCACAATGTAACCAATCGGTACCGTTCTCAACCCACACCTCGGATCCCTCCACATGCTCATCTCTGTGTCTCTGTTCTTCCAATGCTCCAAGCCACACACGGTGACTTACAATCAGGACCCTCACGCCAGTGGTTTAAATGCTGAAAATATCAACCAGCAAAGTACAGTAACCTACGGCAGATTAACTCTTTCAAAACAGAGTTAATAGACTAAGTCCCTCTTGGAGAATTCTGCCTGACAAGACTTCATGGTATCACCAGCTCATAGAAGTTCGTAAGATCATAATGAAATTCTCATGAGGCAGAATACAATGTATATAGAGAACTTTTAGGGGCTGAATTTGGATACCATGGGTTAAAATCCCAACTCTGTAATTGAACCAGGTGTCCATAATTTGGTGAGTAACTGTTCCCTGCCTTACTTATGGGTCATGTATAAAATAAGAATAAATGCAGTACTCTCACAGAACCACTATAAAAGACACCTGGATAGAATATTTAATAGATATTAGCTTTGTTTCTTATATCTATGATAAAAATATGCTTTTCAAAAGCACTCCTATGTATCGATTTCCATATAGAATCAGTGTTCATATACACAAGATAACCAAAAACATATTTTATTGGATCCAGTTTTTTAAAAATATTTTATTTATTTATTTATTTGAGAAAGAGGAAGAATGGGCATACCAGAGCCTCCAGCCACTGCAAACAAACTCCAGACACATACACCACATTGTGCATCTGGCTTATGTGGGTATTGGAGAATTGAACCTGGGTTCTTAGGCTTTGCAAACAAATGTCTTAACCACTAAGTCACCTCTCCAGCCTGTATCCATTTTTTTTTAAATAAAATGCTTGATGTTGTCTTCAAAAAATTAGTATCCTTGATTCACTTTTAATTACATGACAGTCATTCATGCTGTTGTATTTTCAGAAAAAAAAAGTATTTAGGTAGTTTCTTAAATTAAGTGAGAATATATTCTAGGTTTTTTTTCGTAATGATCACCTTTATCTTAAGACTATATTGTCAATGATGGTTCAGCTGTTTGCATTTTCTTTCTCTAAAGCATCTCATCTACTGACACAAGGTTCAGAGTTTTTGAAGAAAAATTGAATTGATGGTGTTGAAGAGCATTATGAACAGATAGATGACTGATAGATAGGTGTTAAATGATAGGTAGACAGACAGATACAAAAATAGATTACAAATTATATGAGAGAACTGATAAAATTGTTAATGATTTATAGATTTTCATGGAAATAAACATAAAAATGAGAACAAAGTGATAGGACAGGTCTCATGTTGAGTTGGTTTCTTTTGTATAGTGTGCATGAAACAGGGATTTGGGAAAAGGAAATTTTTTTTAAAGAAAGACAGTAAGCCTATTCAAAACATGTATAAAAATAAATGAGTTTATATGGAACATAGGTAAATTGTTCTAAATACCATTATTATTTATCAATAAAAATTCATATGACAAATGGAACTTACGTTTCTTATTTTAAAATATATATTATTTATTTATATATTTGAGAAATAGAAAGAGGGAGAGAGAGAGAGTGAGAATGGGTGCACCAGGGCCTCCAGCCACTGCAAACGAACTCCAGATGCATGTGCCACCTTGGGCATCTGGCTTACATGGGTCCTGGAGAATCAAACCGGGATCCTTTGGCTTTGTAGGCAAATGCCTTAACCACTAAGCCATCTCTCCAGGCCCAGAACTTATGTTTCTTAAAAACAGAGACATATCATTTTCTCAATTTAGTAGGCATGAAAATCCAATGCCAGGTGTCTGAGGATTGGGTGCCAGAGGTAATTCAGCAAGAACTACAATCAAACATGTTTAAGCTTCAATTCAATGTTCATTCATACTTTCTTCTACCCATTCATTTTAATAGACATTTAATAAATACTTGTGTAAGAAACGAGGAAATTAATCTCTCTGCCTATTACATGTAAGCAGTTATAGTCTTAAGGAGCAGACTTCTGTTGTCAGAAAAGTGTGAAGACATTGTTTTCATCAAAAGCTTTACAAATGGAATGTTAGACAAACTACATGACTATTTGTTGATCAAAATCACAAAATGTAATACAGGAAACAAAAGTAAGACTGCATTCCAAGTTCATCTCACATAAGCTTAAACAAGAAGAAATGAGATACATGCCTTACCTCTCATTCTTTGGGGGAAACAACTTTTTTTAATTTTTATTTCTTTATTGTTTGAGTTTTTAATGTAGACTCTTCCTAGCAAAGAGGCAGGAAACACAAGTGGCATTATCTTGACTAACCAAAATGAAAAAAGAAAACAACAGAAAAAAGATAAGGAGACTTGCCTAAAGTCACACAAATAGAACTCTGACTTTTGGCTCTCTTGTTTTTTTCCAAAAAGTTATGATGTAACATGTTATATACACATGAGCAATTAAATCGGAGAATAGCTCAAAAGCAAAAGAGATTTCAATAAACTTGGTGCTCTTGCTATTAAAAAGAACCCATTACAGCTTTGCTATGAATTGGATGTTCTTCAGATTTTAATATACGAAGTTTATCCTTAGAAGTAACACTGTGAGCTTACCCACTAAGATTCTTTTTTTAAAATATTTTTGTTCATTTTTATTTATTGATTTGAAAGTGATAGAGAGAGAGGGAGAGAAAGAGACAGATAGAGAGGGAATGGGCGCACCAGGGCTTCCAGCCACTGCAAACGAACTCCAGACACGTGCGCCCCCTTGTGCATCTGGCTAATGTGGGACCTGGGGAACCGAGCCTCAAACTGGGGTCCTTAAGCTTCACAGGCAAGCACTTAACCACTAAGCCATCTCTCCAGCCCTCACTAAGATTCTTGAAGTCACTACCCATAATATTAATTTGGTTCATCATTGAGATTAAGCTTCTAAAACATCACAGAAGGAAACAAAAGCACTTTGAAGAGGCCAGTTTTTGGCATTTTATCTCTTTGGTTATTTTCCTACATTTATATATAGACCATTTTGCCACCATCCATTTGATGATATTAAATAGACAGATCTATAAAATGGATAACAATAGTATTCTGCATCATAAATTGTTACAACACTTAAATGGATAAATAGTTTAAGGCACCTAAAATATTGTTGAGTTAGAAAACACATAGTTTTCTTCCATGCTGTACTGTTAGCTTATGCTTCAAAATTTGCATTTTTTCCAGACTTAGGCTACTGCTTGGCAAGGAAAAGGAAATGTTGAGTTAGAAAAGTATTTTTAGTACAAAACACCTAATAATATGATCATATGAGAAAGAAAAGCTCTCCTATGCTGAAAGAATTTATTTTGTTTTACTTTTTGACATAGGAGGGGAGGAAATGATTATGGCTATAATTCTCCAGAAATGTAAAGAGATATATATGATGTGGATATATGATTCTCAGTTAATTTCATTCAGAGCAATAGAGGATTCTTGATTTACTTTGCCAACCACTAACATTTCTAGTAAGTGACATCTTCTTGCACAAGGGTTTAAAATGCAAATGAATTGTAATTCTAATGGCCTTGAATCTGAGTTGAAAATGCCAAAAAGTGTGGAGTTTTCTTGAAGGTCCCTGAGGGTTTAAAGGTGTATAAATAGTGCAAGAAGACTGCTGCATCCCATTTTCCTAAATTAGCAGTTGACAGGACAGACCCCAAGAAGCAGCCCTTGGCACTAGTTGATATTTGAGGCATGAGGTGAGCTAAGGAGGTATGACTCAGACTAAATGACTAGTCCTTCTGAATGGCTCAGATAAGGAAAATAAGAATAAAAGGCACATTTTCCTACATGAAAACTTGAAGGTCTCCATCTATCTGAACAGTAGTGTGAAACTTCATTTGAGTGCTAAATAGCTCAATCCTGCTACATAAATATTTTCCTAAATGTGAAGGGATGTCACCCTCATAATCATACAGCTCTGAGAACAACAACAAAAAAGATTAATGTATAAAAGGGTAGGACCACAAAGACTATAGCTAACTTACACAGATGAAAATGGTAGTATTCTAATCACTTATTACAGTTTTGTTCCATTTCTAACCTATGCTTATCAAATTAGGGATCCTAACAAGGACCTTGAAAGTTACAGATTGGACATATTGACCTTTTCCTAATTCAGGTTGCATCAAGGTGATTTTATGTCTGTGAACCCCAGAGTTTCAGTAGTTAAAAGTTCCAGTTAATAAGATACCCCTGAAGATGGAACTGAAGCCCCTTGCCAATGTTGATTAAGGAAAGTTTAAAATATCATCCCCACAGACACACTAAGCTTAAACATTACAGTCAGTAAAATGTTGTAGAAAGTGGTTCAGATTTTGGAGCTACACTAATTAAAATTCAAACACTCTGATTTAATTGCCTAGAACTTTGGGAACATCAGAACATGTTTAACTAAAAAATCCTTACCGAATAAAATGGATATATTATCATTAGCCACGTATTCATAAAGAATGAGCTAGATAACTTATGTGAAGCACTTATACAGCAAACATGAAAAAATGTAAATTATTTTTGTTGACCTAAAAAGGGGGAAAAAAATCTAGTTTCCATTAACTCTATTAGTGTCTTACTATCACATGTATGAAATGATGAAAGTATTTCACAAGTTCTTTTGAAATTAAATAAAAGTGTTTCTGCCATTTAATTAAAGGAAGATGTTATAAAGCCCTAGATTAGGAAATCCTGTCTCTGAGTGTCTGTGTTTAATACCTAAAAATTCTTCTTGTAGGGATTTTCTGTTATCATCTCTACTGAATATCTTATTACATAGCAATGACTTCACTGTGGTTTAAAAGCCCTTTCGGTATACTTTTGTTATAACATTCTATAAAAAAAAAAAGGTTTCTTTCTTGAGTACAAGTTATTTTAGGGTAAACTTTATGAAAAACTTTGTCTATTACCCTTGATACGATGAGTTGCTTAATTAATGTCAGATGGATGATCACTGCCCAAAAAAAATCAGAAGAGCTGGATGATTCATGTTTGTGATAAATAAGTCTTCCCTTTGGCTGAAATAATACAGTTCAGTTTATATGTTGAAAGTACTCTCATGGGAAAATTAACATATTATACCATAACACAGTGTCTGTTAATGCATTTGCCATAGTCAGGCATTCCCTTTATTTCTGTTATTTTGCTGTCTTTGGGAAGTGAATAGCTATAAAACAGGCTTTTCTATTAGAAAGTGAATTTAGAACCTTATTTCTGTATATTAGATTAGCTTAATTAGAACACAGTCCAAACAGACTCATATAAAGGGTTCAAATAAATATCTTCTAAACATTGCACAATTTCTTCAAAAAATATTGAAGTTGAAATAAGCTTAAAAACAAAATTATCAGGTAGAATCTATCTGGTCAAACATTTTATTCTCACAATCAAAATTTGTATGAATTTGCCATACTGATCATATGTAACAAATAAGCAGAAAGCTAAATAAGGGGCAACAAAATAAAAGCACTGCCTTCTGCACTTCTGTGTCTCTTTCTAATTAAGAAAGATGTTAATTGAAATCACAGTGACACAGAGCCCTGTGCAGCAATCTCCCGAGTATTGTAATTGGTTTGTGGAGCTGTCGCCCCCGGGTCATTCAGTGGACTGATTCCTGACTGAATTGAGAGTGACTGAAAATCCTCCTCACATAAAAGAAATCTCTACTTTATCAGAGAGGAGTACCAGGGGATGAGCAGGTATCTATGCCCAAGCTATCTTTTAAATATTTACAGAAGTGCTGGAGGTCACTAGATGTTACTACTCATCTTACCTTGTTGGTTATTTCTCCATGCAGTTTCCTTTAACTTACCTGTGGCCCTTTCTAGACTTTTCTGAGGCTTCACCATCACCTACAGAAAGAAGCAGAACAACTGAGGACCGCCATTTGGCCCTAAACTACTAGCTTTCTACCTCCTCCTCTTCCTTCTTTTCCCTACACTGCACATTCCAACCAGGCTTTATTTTTCCCCACTTACACGTCAAGTGTCTTTCTCCTAAACAAGTACAAAAATATTCTTCCTGATGACCTATCATGAGTGATAATGTGCTAAATCAAAGATTTATTCAATATACATAGCTACCAGACATAGCTTATGAGCACTGTGCACTATAGATCCACAATTGTTTCAGTCATGTAATCATGGACTGCCTGAGAGCTGGGGCTCACTGACCTACCCAACATTAGGACAGCATATTGCACCCCTATCACAAGCCAGGAAAGATGTAAAATTTAAACTGTAAAGTACACTTTGACTAGATGTATTTGGTTTTCAAACCATCATAAGGTGAATAACCTTAAGTCAATGACCATGTGAATTCACATTGTAATTCTTGAATCTTCTTTCTATAGAATAACCAATGCTTAACAAATCTTACCAAAAATATTGTGCAAGATCTAAATAACACATCTTCTTTTAAGTTACATATTATTTTGCTTTGCTAAAAATAGTATCACTCCTTTTCAATTTCCTTACCTCCTTATTTGAATCTTCCACTAAACTCCTTCCTCTCTATCTAGTAGATGTTAAGCTTCATGAGGATGAATACTATGTCATATTCATTTTCATATTTTTTTGAGGGAAGCCTAACAGACTGGCCTTTTTATGTGTGGATGTGGGTGAGAGAGAGAATTGACATGCCAGGACCTCCAGCCACTGCAGTCTAACTCCAGACATGGGTGCCACCCTGTGTGCATGTGTGACCTTGAATGTTTGTGTCAGCTTGTGCATCTGGATAATGTGGGATCTGGAGAGTCAAACATAGGTCCTTGGGCTTTGCAGGCAAGTGGCTTAACTGTTAAACCATTTCTCCAGCCCCATTTTAATATTTTTTAAAATTTATCTTATGTTAAGAATCTACTGAATATTATGAAATAAATTTTAGATTCAAAAATAAGTATATAAATAGCAAATTTACTTAGATTACTTCAGGAATAGTTTATATGATGCCAATCTTTGATTTTAATTTAGAAAGATTAGATAAGGACAATTGAAGAGAAGCAAGACATATGGGTCAACAAAACATCAAAAACCATAGCATATTCGTGACCTCATAGAAACTGTAATTACTTAGACAAAGCCCAATTGACACTGGTCCCAAAAACACGAAGAGGGATGATGGAAGAAGGCATGAGGACCCCATACCTTACTCAGGTGAAAAATCCCCTACCTGTGCTCATGCAGATAATCCTATTAAACTCAGTGGGGTATATCCACATACAAGAAAGAAAAAAGACATCAAAGGAAAAGTGGGGCTGTTGGGAAGTGGGAAGGAAATTAAAAAAATAAACTAGAAAAAACTTTACACATCTCCACTTTATATGCAAAAGCTCTAGATATATCTTATAGAAATACGTAAAAAGAAATCTCTCAGCTTCATATATTTATATACTCAAGTACACCAGGCTAACCATAATGATACTAATACCAAAATATAAATTTGTGTGATGAGGCATGTTTATAATGCTAGCACTTGGAGACCAACACAAAAGGGTAGAGAGTTTAAGACCAGCCTGGGTTAGATAATAAGAGCCTATCTAGAAAGTAAAGCCAATACATTTTGATAACTATGATATAATATACTATAACCATGACAGGTCTCTCAGATTTGATTTTATAAAAACATCTGATTTAAACATAATATAGGGCAGAAAACAGCAATTATTTCAAGACAGAGTACTTGGGACAAAGTCATAACAATATAAAACATAATCCTTATCCTCATAATTTCATAATAAAATATATGCAAATAAATTAATATAATAAATGAACCATGTAGGTCCCAAAAAGTCATATAAACAAGGTAGGAATTTTGAGAAAGAAACATGTTTCCTTGGATTATCTGTGCAATTTTAAATAGATTTAGGGGGCTGGAAGGATGGCTTAGCAGTTAAGACACTTGCCTGCAAAGCCAAGGGACCCAAGTTTCATTCCCCAGGACCCACACAAGCCAGATCCACATAGTGCCACATGAATCTGGAGTTCATTTGCAGCAGCTGAAGCCCCTGGCACACCCATCCTCTCTCTCTTTCAAACAAATAAAATAAAGTTTAAAAAAATTTTAAAGTCACTTTAAAAATGAAATAAAATAGATTTAGGGACATAGAGAAAATGGTATAGCTAGAAACTAAGGTAAAAAAGACCATGCCAGGGTGACGGGTGGTGGGGGGCAGAATAAGAGCAAAGATACTAAGTGAGACATTTTCTAGAGTTATTCCAGTTTGGCAGAAATACAATGTGCACATGGCCAGCAGTGATTATAATACCTGACATCTCTTGGGTAGGCCTCCCATTATATGTACCTTTATAACCACTGTACCTCATTATTTAGTTCTTACAACTTGACAAGTATTGGACTAGTGATGGTACATTTTGAATGTGATCTTGATTGGGTTAAGAAACGTGTAGGCACTCAGGAAAGTACATTTCTGTGTTTATCTGTAAGGGCACATCTAGGGATAGTTAGATCATAGCGTCTCTGGCATATGAATGGATTAATCCCAGGATGGAGCCTTACTAAGATGATATAATTGAAAAGTAAGAAGTGGGTCCTAGTTGAAGGAAGTAGGTCAGGGTGAGTGTGTCCTTGCCACAGTGCTTTTCCGAGTTCCTTTTCTATGCTTCCTGACTGGCATGATGGGAGCTGCTCTGCACCGCCTCGCTCTTCCTACTATGATGAATTGACACCTTGGAAACCATGAGCCAAATAAATATCCATTTACATTTTCATGACAGGTTTTTGGTAATAGGGATGCAAAAGTGACCATTGCACATGGAAAGCTTAAATGAAGACAAACAAATAAAGCTAGAAAGAAAGAAATTTTTAATATAAATCTTGATTCATCTCCATAAGTTTGAGCTTGCATGTACTTCACTTCTATTAGGTGATCATTGTCTTTTTTTTTTTTTTTTTTTTTTTTGCATCTATTGTTTTTCCTTCAGAAAACAAGCACGGGCTTGAGAGGAAGCTCAGTCAATAAGGCATGTCTTACAAGCATGAAATTCTGAAGTGGATCCCCAGCATACATGTAAAAATAATGCCAGGGATGGAAGCACATACTTACAGTCTCACCACTGGGGAGATACATAGAAGAGCTCACTGGTCAGTCACTCTAATTGGTAAGCTCTAGACCAATGAGAGATCCTATCTCAAAAAAAAAAAAAAATGTAGATGGTATACCTGAGGAAGGATACCTGAGGCTGTCCTCTGGCTTCCACACACCCTCGTACATAGAAATTAAAGAGTATTTTTCCGTTGGAACCAAACTGCCCCCATGTTATAAGGAGCACAGGATGGGCAGGGTCCTGAATAGGCACATTCAACTTCACTTCTACAGGGACGGTGCTGAAGGACCATGGGTAGTGGCTTCTCATATGGGTCAGATCTATGAAGCCTTGTTGACATTCGATTTCTCTATTTGATTCTCGTTTGTCTTCTCCTTTGCTTTCCTCCATGTTGATCAGGTAGGTGACAGCTACATGTGACAGTAAGTTGTGGCTAAGAAATATTCAGAAGCAAAGTGGATACAAACACAGAGTGAGAAAAGCCTTTCCTCTCCCATTGCTGGGCTCTTGGCTAAGCCACTTAAAATTAAAAAAAACACACATACAAGAAAATTGCATACAGCTTGCTTTAATGAGTCTTTCCTGATATGGGGGTCTTAAAATGTAATGAAACAATAGACTGAAAGGCTATGTCTTCTTAAGCTTGCCCTTTTGAAGACTGTACAGTTGGATGGAAGTATGATTGGACAGTCTACAACCTAGTGGTAATAAGGTAGGGGAAATTAGCAGGGACTGTTTGTTCCATATTTTTTTAATATTTTAAGTTTTTATTTATTTAATTGAGTGAGACAGGAAGAGAGAGAACACCAAAATCTCTAGCCACTGCAGCAAATGAATTCCAGACACATGTGCCACCATGTGCATCTGGCTTATGTGAGTACCAGGGAATTGAACCTGGGTCCTTAGGCTTTGCAAGCTAGTACCTTAACTGGGAAGCCATCTCTGCATCCATATTCCAAATTTTCTTGGTATTCCTGTGCCTTCAGAGATAAGGAATTCCTTTCCTCCGTGTATAAGGAGGGCATCACTCTATCAATCATGCTCTACTCTGGAGGAGAAGGGTGAAGGAAGATTCACGTGTAATCTACTTTAGCCTCTGCTATTTCCTCAAATGACAAGGTCCCTTATTTCAGGGTGTGTTCTGAACCCATCACTTAGTAACACAGGGACTTTCCCACTTAGCAAATCTCCTAAGAATACAATGCCGAACAGTAAGAAGGAACCACAGAATACTAAAATTCTTCTTCAGACTTGCAGCACCATCATGACAAGTCCTTCTGCCTCACTATCTCAAGCTGCCTCTTACCTAAGACTACCTTGAAACAAATTCAGTAATGTGACAAGGTGATAAGTGATAACCAAAGAGGTAAACAGGAATGATCAATTTGGCAAACCCATGTCAGATCATGTAACAACATGAAAACAAAAGTATTTAAACATGTACATTTTGTGTGGAACCTCAGCATTCAATATTCTGCATACGTTTGTGTGTGACTGTATTTCAGGAGTAAATTTTTCTAAATTTATAATAAGGCATAATAGATTATGGTATAAGTATATTTGTATATAACCTTCAGAAACATACTTTTGTAAGGCTATTGATGGCAAATATGGTATACCAGGAAATACTTATTTGTTGCTAAGCTAACTGGACAATCTAGGTCATACATATTCACCAAATTTTGGAAGTCTTCCAATAAATGCTACATGTGTAGAAAAAAGAATGGGCTTGCATTAAGCAAATTTTGGTAATTGGTGATGCAACCTTGCAGCTCCCCTGAGTTTGTAACTCTTAAGGGATCACCTTCTAAGCCAGGATGAGTACACAAGCTCTCATGCACTATTTTACATAATTAAATCTTAAAGTAAATTTAATGAAATGTTCAGATAATAGCTGTTACTGCTGCAAACAGGGTAGCAAAAAAAAAAAAAAAAAAAAAGAATTTTCAAGTTGTTTTCTTATAGCCAGACTATAAATGTATTTAAAATGTGTACACACACACACACACACACACACACACACACACACACACACACGTCCATCCAATATGACCTCTTTGGAAGTAAAATAAAGTCAGAAAGCTAGTCAGTAAAAAAAAAAAAAGCCAGAAAAAAGAAGGAAGGGAGGGAGGGAGGAAAACACAAAAATATATCTATTTCCTCAAACAGATCTAAAACAACACCTAACCTTGAGTTGAGGAAGAAGTTAAAACTATATCTTTAGGTTGGAGAGATGATGTATCAGTTAAGGCACTTGCCTGCAAAACCAAAAAACTCAGGTTTTATTCCCCAAGGCCCACATAAGCCAGAGGCACAAGGTGTCGCATACATCTGGGGTTCGTTTGCAGTGGCTGGAGACCCTAGTGGGTCCTTTCTCTGTGTCTCTGTCTCTCTTTCTAAATGTCTGTCTCTCTATCATCTATATCTATCTGCATCTCTCTCTCTCATATAAGTAAATAAAAATATCTTTAAAAAAAAAAAAAACTACAGTTTATGTGACTGCTTTTACACATAAATAGACCAGTCAGGTCATTCTTTCTTTCCTTCCCAAGAAGAAAAGAAGTGGGGTTTCAGTACTGTTCTCTCTCTTTCTCTCTCTGTCTCTCTCTCCATTCCTCTGCCTCTTTCTCCTTCCTCCTCTTCTTCTCTCCCTCTCTCTGTCATTCTTGGCTTTGAATCCAGGGTCTTGTACATGGTATATGCTAGGCAAGTGCTGCTCTACTGCTGAGCTATCTCCTAGTCCTGGAACCATATAATTCCAGCTGTGAACTGGTATAATTACTTTTCTCATGTATATAGCAAAGTATATGACAAAAATAACCTACGAGAGGAAAGGCTTATTTGGGCTCATGACTTGAGGGTGGGGTCTAACATGATGGATGAGGCATGGTGATTGGAGTGTGATAGCTGCTCATATTTCTTCTGTGGTCAGAAAGCAGAAAGAGATGAATGCTGGTGCTCAACTCTTTATCCTTTTTATTCAGACCCAAGACCACACCCCTTAGGATGTGATTGCATAGATAGATTCAGGAAGGGTCTTCCCACCTCAGGTAAACTGGAAAGATCCTCACAGACACACCCAGAGCTTAGTCTCTTAAGTGATCGCAAATTTCATCAAGTTGACAATCTAGATTAACTGTCACAAAACCATCCTTTCTTTAGTTGCTTTTGTCAATTATTTTGTCCCAGCAGTAAGAAAAGTAACAGGTACCTCATGAAGAGTCTATAATGTACAAATGTTGTCAATGACATATGTATGAGAAGAAGCAGTGAATAGCTAGATCAGATTTTTATTATTATTATTTATTTATTTGACAGAGAAAAAGGGAGAGAGAGGGAGAATGGGCGTGTCAGGGCCTCTAGCCACTGCAAGTGAATTCCAGACACAAGTGCCCCCTTGTGCATCTGGCTAACATGGGTCCTGGGGAGTCAAACCTGGGTCCCTTGGCTTCACAGGCAAACATCTTAACCACTAAGCCATCCCTCCAGCCCCAACTAGCTAAGGTTTTGAATACCATCCAAAACACAAGAACTCAAAACTAAGTCAATTGCACACACAAAAAGTTAATGTATATCGAAAATTCAAAAGTTAATGTATATCGAAAATTCAATGAATTTGAAGAGCACACTGGAAAGGCCAGAATACCAAAGTCTAAAGCATGTATTTATTCAAGTTTTAGCTGAGGGATCTTGTTATAGACAAGCTGCCTTCCTTCTGTCCAGAAGCCTCTGCTAAACCACAAGGTCCTTACCTGTTGCTTTCACCTCTAAATGTCAGGTCCTGTCACTGGCACAAAGCAGGAACAAACCCATCCTGCCCAATCTAAACTGAAACTGTGAGTCTTTGTTAAAATACCAAAAGTGGTATTTTACTACCACTTTGTGCCATGTACTTTTCTCTAATACGATCTGTTTGTTCCTTGATACTGTTATGGGGTCTGGTGTTGGACAAGTAAGACCAGTGACGCAAAGTTTTATTGGGTAGAAAGAAAGAAAAAGAGGAAACCTATGTTCCAGGTCTGTATCCAAGAGTTAGGTATCTCAAGATGCAGCCCTAATCTGTTTGGAGTGTCAGCTTTTATTGGAAATAAACCACAAAGTTGCATACTGTCAAACATAAGGGGACTATTACAAAAAGTCACAAGGTTACATAGGCCATATAGGCAGAACTTAGGCAAGAAACATTCTATGCTATGTAATCACAAAGATATTTAGAAACAAAGAGATACAGGAAGGTCATGGTACACTGCATAGAGGGATCATCCCGCTCCTTAGGCAATAGTAAACTTCTGCATTGCATACAGGGATCATCCCATTCCATTTTCCATTTCCCCCTCTGATATGACACTAAGTCAAATCCTTGACTGTTATTTTCATCTAAGGGGGAATATTGTGTCTGTAATACCACGAATTTAACAGAATTGATTCTATTCTGTAATATATATATATATATATAAATATATATATATGGAGAGAGAGCGTGAGCTCATTAATAATGCAGGGTCCTATGGTAAGGCCTAAGAGCAGGAGTATCAGGGGGCAGCAATAGAAGAGACAAGGGAAGTTATCCATGGAGACCAACTAAACATTGACTAAAACCAATTACTAGTGGCTTTTTTCTAAAGTTCTCTTTCTTTGAGATTTTTTTTCTAACTAAAGCCAGTGTATTTCAGATTATTCCTGACAGGTTGGCATAAAAGCAACAAGTTTTAACTAAAGCCATGCACATACCCCCTGTTTCATAAAAAGTCAGTCTAATCTTTTTATATTTTGTCACTTCCCTTTTCATGGCCATTGGAGTGTTTAGAATGACCTGGTGGGAGCTGTTCCAACATCCCAATACAGTGTCTCTTGATCTGAACTCGGTCACTGAGCTGAAAGGGATGGAGGCAAACAGGGTGTGTCTGAAAAAGCAGCCTTGGTTGCTGGAACAATGGAGTCCTGGACTCTTTGTAAGACTGGGAGAGAGAGAAGCCTTTTGTTAGTAAAGTCAATTATCAGTTCAAGACCCATCTGGGGGAGGATGAGGGGGAGAGGTTCCATATATAACTTTAAATAGAATAATTCCTTTTACATAAGGGGTACACCTGGCCCAGGATGAAGGAAAGGAGTCTCATCCATCCTTCACCAGTTTCTAGTGTTAACTTAGTTAAGGTTTCCTTCATGGCCTGATTCATCCTTTCTACCTGTCCTAAACTTTGGGGATCTTAGGCACACAATGTAATTTCCAATTAATCCCCAATGTCTAGGTTAATTCCCTAGTGATTTTTGACATAAAGGCAAGTCCACTATCTTATCTTATCCTGAGGCGCAACCCATAGGGGCGAATTATCTTCTCTCACAATTCCTTAGTCTTAGTCACTATTTGGGCTGTCTCAGATCAGGAAAGTTTCCACCCATCCTGAAAAGGTATCAACATAAGCCAGTAAATATTTATATCCATACTGATCTGGCTTGACCTCTGTGAAATCAACTTCCCGTTATCCCCCTGGCTCTGCTCTCCCCTCTCTCCCCCCCATTGGTGGTACCTTACCAGAGGAGGCATTTGTCTTTTGGTAGGCCTGACAGCGGGTGGTGATGTCCTTGATGACTGAGTCCATACCTGGGAAGAAAAACTCTTTCCTTATTAGCTCAGCTAGCTTGCTGCTTTCTAAGTGAGTTCCTTCATGTAGTTGCTTAGCCGGTCTCCACTCTAGGGCTTGGGGCATCCATAGTCATCCATTCTTCAGTTGATTCCATCTTCATGGGGTCTGTTCCTTTATCAGATGATAGGTCCTGTTGCATTTATGTTGGTCTCTCAGGAAAAGTGGGTGCCAGGAGGGTGACCAGACAATCTGACGGATGCTGAGGAGGAGGAGCACTCTGCTGCTACGTCTGCCAGTCTGTTCCCAGTGGCTTCTGTGGTCTCCCCTTTCTGATGACCCAGACAATGGATTATGGCTACTTTAGCAGGTGCTCAAACGGCAGCCAATACGTCCAAATTTCATTTTTTATTTTTAATGTTTTTACCTTCTGCTCTTAATAGCCCTCACTCCAAGTAGATGGCCCCAAGTACATATGTCATGGCAAAGGCATAACAGTTATCTTGGTAGATATTTACTGTCTTGGTTTTTCCCAATATCAGAGCCTTGATCAGTGCTTGATTAGTTCAGCTTTCTGAGGTGATGTACCCGGAGTTAGGGCCTCAGCCCACAGGGTTTCTTCCAAAGTCACACAGCCACCCCTGCATACCTGATTCTGTCCACAACAAAGCTGTTGCCATCAGAATACATCACCAGGTCAGGGTCTGACCAGGCCACATCTATCAGGTCAGGGCGGAGTCCATGGAAGGCGGAGGGGGTCTCCAGGCAGTCATGCAGAGGAGTCGATGCCTCATCAGTTTCTGGTAGCAGGGAGGCTGGGTTCAAAGCCTCGGTTTGGTGAAACTGTATCCTTGGTTGATCCAAGAGCAAGGCCCGATAGTGGGTTATGTGAGAGTTGGAAAGCCGTCAGCAGGGGTGGGGGAGTGAGGGGTGCTCTTTAAAAGAGTCTGTATCATATATAGAGCCACAGTTGATAAAGTCTGGCCCAGGGTTAATTTGTCAGCATCCTCTGTCAGGATAGCAGCAGCTGCTGCAATAGCTAGGAGACAAGGGGGCCAACCAGCGGCTACTGAGTCCAGCTTCTTAGACAAGTAGGCCACTGGGCAATGCCATGGCCCCAGTCTTTTAGTTAGGACACCCCTGGCTGTCCCCTTCTTTTCATCCATGTACAAGTGGAAGGGTTTGGTGAAGTCTGGAAGCACCAGGGCAGATGTCAGATGTCAGAGCTGACTTTAGTTCTTAGAATGCTTGTTTCTCATTTTCAGTCCAACTCAAATCTTCCTCTTATCGCCTCATATAGAGGCTTGGGTAATTCAGCAAACCTTGGGATCCAAATTCTGCAATACCCTACAGCTCTGAGGAATTCTCGGATCTGTCTCCTGGTGGGGATTTCAGTGATGGCCTGAATCCTAGAGGCCAACAGTATACTCTTACCTCCTTGGAGTTTGTGTCCCAAGTAGGTTGCCTTATGCACAACAGTTGAGCCTTCCTGGCTGATATGATATCCCAGATGTTGTAATTTGTCTAGGAGATGCTCTATGGCAGAGAGGCATTTCTCCTCCAATTTTGCAGCTAGGAGGAGGTTGTCAGTGTGGCATAGGAGAGTTGCCTCAGGTGTTTCCTTGTGAAAGGCCTGTAAGTCTCTAGGAAGAGCCTCATCAAAGAGGGTGGGGAATTTTTAAATCCCTGTGGAAGCCTAGTTGCCCACTAAGGCCTTGTTTCAGGTCTGTCCAAAGACAACAACAACAAAAAAAAAAAAAAAGTTGTCAGTGGGATACAAAAGAAAGCATTTCTTGGGTCCAGCACAGTACATATTTGCCTTTCAGGTAGAATCATGCTGAGCAAAGTATAAGAGCTCTCTCACAGGGCCTTGTGCCTTCTGGAAGGTAGCCACCATAACCTTAGCCATTTTCTTATCTTGACTATCTTCTGGAATGTCTCTATTATTATATGCCTTGGCAGCAATCTCCATCAACTCTGAAATAAGTTTGCCCTCAAAGCCTTCTATTCTCTGAATCTCCTTTCTAATATCTGGTGCAGACTGTGATACAAACACAATGTTAATATTCTTGGGGGCCTCAGGATCTATGGGGGGGTATGTCCTATATGCTTCCTGGAGTCTTTCTAGGAAAGCAGAGGGGAGTCTGTGGGCCCTTGGGTCACTTCATTCACCTTAGACAAACTTGTAGGGTGCTGAGTGAGTGGCTGCATGGAGACCACCCATCAGAGACCAGCGAAAGAGGCTAAGGGACACCCTATGTTCAGCGGTGTTGGGATCCCAGTCTGGTCACGTAGAAGGGAAGACCTCGTCAATAACATTAGGGTTCTCAGTGAAGTGGCCATCAGCTCCCAATACTAATTTCTTGGCTTCCATTCAGATTTTCTCATGTTCCTCTGTGGTGAAGAGGGTCTGCAAGAGCTGCTGACAGTCCTCCCTGTGGGCTGATGGGAATAGAAGACTATCTCAAGAAGGGATATCAGAGAACCTGCTTTGAATCAAATTCAGGTTTAGCAACAAAAATGGGGGTGCTTGGGCTGGAGAGATGGCTTAGCGGTTAAGCGCTCGCCTGTGAAGCCTAAGGACCCCGGTTCGAGGCTCGGTTCCCCAGGTCCCACATTAGCCAGATGCACAAGGGGGCACACGCGTCTGGAGTTCGTTTGCAGAGGCTGGAAGCCCTGGCATGCCCATTCTCTCTCTCTCCCTCTACCTGTCTTTCTCTCTGTGTCTGTCGCTCTCAAATAAATAAATAAAAAATTTAAAAAAATAAAAATAAAAATAAATGGGGGTGCTTAGGAATCTTTAGGCTTCCCAAATAAGCACCTTAACCATTAAGCCATCATTTACTTGATGCCTTTTTTTTTATTACTATTATCTGTTTATATCCTGATATACATTTTAGGTAAGTCTGATGTTTGCCTTATGTAAGGAGTTTGTAACTTGATCAAATACCTTGACTCCATTTAACTATTTAACTTTTGTCTACTGAGGAATTTCATCTAACAAATATGCCTTTGGGCATTCAAAAGAGGAAAACTATAAAGAGAAACAAAGTTACATGCCCTTTGTCATTCCCTTTTTCTTGTCAGAGACAATTGGCCATTTTGTCTCTGGACAGGGTCAAGGGGACACATGAGTTAAACTTGCAGGAGGTCTGAGATAAAGGGGGTGTCATTCCTTTGTCCAGAGTCCTGCTCGCCATGACTTTAAACAGCATACAACAATAAACAAGAGCAAAAGGAAACACAGAGCAGAGAGCTAAGCATCCTCACATTCCTTGACTTACTCTGATGTTGTTTGTTTTTACCTAGGAAATTTATTTTACCCATTTGTAATACATAAGGGGATAGGGTCCTGTCTATGTCTAACCTGGTTAGACCTCCAAAAAAATATGAATTACAGCTGTATTTATGACTTTGTGACCCACCTAGAATAGGATACCACCTGTGTCTAATGTAAGCTAAATTTACATTAAGTCTATGTCCTTATATATTGTTTTTTTTTTCTGAATATCTTCAAAGTGCTTTTTAACCAGCTTTAAAGGAGACTTTTCAACAGAATGATTTTGACCCATATCTTCAAAGACAAGACAAAGGAACAAAACACCAAACACAAACATGCTAGCAATAATGGCTCTCCTGACACTGCCACGTGGCTGTCAAACCAAAAGCGAACCAGAAAGAGACTCACTGTCAAACCAAATCAAAACGAGAAATAGACCTCTGTTCAAAATCTCCAAATGGAGCCAGAAAGGTCAAGGGCACCTCCTCAATCCCTCATCCAGGGGAATTAATGCTGCATCCAGCTTCCCTCTTGGACCCAGAAATGCGTGCAATACCAGAAAACCAGGAAAACAACAAAAAGAGTGGGAAAAGCACCTCTGGAGATTTCTTACCCAATAAAGGGGGGAACCAGCAGTCCTGGACAAAAGTTCCCTGTCAATAGCTTGCTACCAACTCCAAAACCAGGAATATGCAGACAGATGAAGATATGGTTTGCTGGCCGATACTAGGGGTCCTTCCCTGGTTCTGTTGACCCAGAGTTGGGGAGGGAGGTCTTGAAATGTGGATCCAGACCAAGCCCCCAAGATGTTATGGGGTCTAGTGTCACACAAGTAAGAATGTGAGGCAAAGTTTTATTGGGTAGAAAGAAAGAAAAAGAGGAAGGCTGGTGTTCCAGGTCTGCATCCGAGAGTTTGGGATCTCAAGATGCAGTCCTGATCTGTTTGGAGTGTCAGCTTTTATTGGAAATAAACCACAAAGTTACATACTGTCAAACAAGCGGGGGCTATTACAAGAAGTTACAAGGTTACATAGGTCACATAGGTGGAACTTAGGCAAGAAACATTCTGTGCTATGTAATCACAATGATATTTAAAAACAAAAAGATACAGGAAGGTCATGGTACACTGCATAGAAAGATCATCCCATTCCTTACACACTCCATCTTCCAACACTTTAATTAAAAGGATTCCAAGCATTATAGGTAGTTGTCGCCATTCCAAGAACATGAATACTATCTCCCCCCAATAAAAAAAAATTAAAAATTAAAAAAACTTATCTGTTTAAGCATGTCTTTGCTCTGCTGATTGAATATTCATTATAACAAAGTAAACTTAGCTAACTAAAGTTTATCTATGTAAAATTGCCCCATCAATTTATGGTTGGCATCACAAATTTCAATTTGTCCTCAAATGGGTATGCAATGATCAAATATTTGCAGCAAAAATGCACCGGCATGTTTCGTTGGCCATTATGCTCATCATCTGCATGAGCTTGTAGTCTCTTCACTGAGGCGCTTCCACCCTCTCAAGGGAACTGAAAAGGAGGAGGGGAAAGCCAGAGGGCGGGCAGGCTTTTAAAGCATCTAGCAGGCCATGGGGATGCTGACCTTTCTGGAATGACATAGCCACAGTTTGAAAAGGGGTATGAGCAGTGGGTCATTTGCAAATGAATGCATCTGCAAATGAATGAATGCATCAAACACAATGACAACACTGTATCCAGGACTGTAACATATTGCTCATTGCAGCAACTTCCACTGAATTTGTTTCTCCACCATCTCTGTACCAGTTCTATTCCACTGTTAGATGCAAGACCCTGAAACATGCAGACCACTAAGAATATCTTGTGAAGAACAGTGATAATGCTTGTGTTACTTCCTTAACACTCCCTTTAAATGAAAAAAAGAGGAAACCTACATCAGAAACAGCGCTTAAAATTCAGTTTGGAGAGGCCTCTAATGAGAAACTTTTTTTTCTGCCTAATCTTCTTTCCCTCTTTGTTATGTAATAATGTATTTGGGCTAAGAGGGAGCTAAATTCTCACAGCCATGACTGAAAGAAGGGATTACTTTTTACAGAGGCAAACGGATAACTTCATTATCTAGATTTTGCCATAGCTATTTTTAAAATATAAGGTACTAATGTCATTTTCATATTTATATACACTACCCCAAACATATTTTTTATTCCACCAGATTTCTAAATTTCTCTCTCCTAACTATTTTTTTACTTACTTGCAAGCTATTTGACTTCATTATCATTTTGTAAAATGAAATTGTATTTTTATACATATGTTTAATTTGACAATTAGTTTAAAGTAGCACTTATGAAACCAACTAAATTCCTAAGACTGCATTCCCATTTAACTACTTTTCACAGAGGGACTCAGATGAACTAGGTTAGGAAAATGAGGGATGCACCAACAGTTGCCCTTGTCCCTCTTCTTTCCAGAATGTGTCTCATCAGTTTGTTTGGCTGTAGAGCAGTAGATTCACCTTGAGGGACTCCTGGGCATCTTCTTGAGTTTATAACCTGAGCTCTGCAGGTAAATTTTTGATGACATCTGTGTGTTTCTATAACAAGAACCAAAACATCTGGAACTCATGCTTTCCTCTTTGAAATGTGTGTTCAAAAGAATAAATAATACATTGAAACTTAAACACAGTACACAAGCAAGGGTGTTGTCATTGCTTTGATGAAATTCCTCCGGGAGTTCTGAGTCAGCATACAGTACAGATTCCTGCAGCTCCACTCACAATAACCAAGACATAGAATCAACCTAGAAGCTCATGGGATGAACTGATCTTCTTTTAAATGTGGGATGTACATACAATGGAGTTTTATTCAGCCATAAAGTACAAAATTAAATCATTTGTAAGAAAGTGGATATAATCAGAGATCATCAGGTTAATGGCAATAAGCCTGGCTCAGAAATACAAATATCAGGTATTTTCTGTCATAGGAGGGGCCTAGATTCAGAAACATAAGAAGAATATTCAAGAAGAGGACTAGTGGTACTGATGTAGGATTTGGGGACTCAGTAGGCATCCCCCCTGAATTTATGAACTCTAAACTTTGGGTTCTGTCCTATACTTAATCAAGAACTAAAAAGATGGACTCAAAAATAAATCATGAATTATTAAGGTATTTAGGGAGAAATCACAACTTGAGGGGTCCACTTAAAGGAAATTGGGATTTAAGAAAAACTGAGACATTTAAAGAAAGAGTAAAGTAAAACTGCAAGGATCTGGATTTAAGAGAAACTGGGGCTCTTAGAGAAAGAATAAAACCACAAACATGTGGAAAGTAAGAGGAACTGAGACCTTCAAAGAGGGATTACAGTAGAGCTGCAAATGTGTGGAAAGTAGAATCAAGGAATTTATGTAGAGAGAGTTAGGAGGAGCCTACATAGCATCTGCCATATAGTTTTCTCCATGAAAGAAAGTTAAAAGAGCAAAATGTGGTGACTTCAGGATGCATATCAGATAGAAAATATCAAAGCGAAGACCAGAAGACTCAGAGGAGAAATGAGTAATGAAGAGAGTTACACACATGTTTACACTGAGTTTAAAGAAATGACAAAGGTAGCAAGCCTTGAGTTGGTGAGGGCACCCACGTGGTAGATTTGGAGAGCAGAGGAAAATAATACAAGTAATCAAAGTGGGAAATTATTCTAAGCTATAAAACAGATGCATGCGGAAAAGTTCAGATCAAGAAACAATGCTGTGCAGAGGCCAGACTCAAGTGTGTCCAAGCAGAGAGGAGAGGGAATCCAGGGGGAGACCCACACTCCAAACACCAAGCAGAAGGCTGTAGCCTTTATAGCTTCAGATTTGGGTATGCAAGGGGAAGACCTGATATGTTTGTAGATTTGAAGGGCAGACCAGGGCAGGGAGCGGGGGAAGCTCACCTGGGCCATTTTATCCCAGGGTGAGGTAATATGTGAGATAGCATCACCTGGTTCTCTTTGGACCTCAATCTTTAACTGCAACTGCTTTAAAAAGCTACCTTTCTCTTCTCCGCCTTCAGTAAGAAAAAATAAGAAAAGGTAACTGGGAAATGTGAATATGACCAAAGTATTCATGTGTGAAAATGTCACAATGAAAGTTACTGTTATTATTCTAATAAAATATAAACTACTGAAATGATTTTACTAAGAATCTAGAAAATAGGCATAATCAACTACGAAATAAAGATTATGACACCCTTTCTTTTGGATTAAGATCCTGCAATGGGCTCCAGTGGATCGGGCTAAATCCAAAAGGGTTGGTCACTCATGATAAAGTCCCCAATCCCCTCACTGACAGTTAGCTGACCTGAGAAACAGGAGAAAGAGAGATAAATAAGACTCTCAAAAAGGCAAATCAACATAATAAAGAGGTCTGTCTACTGTAATCCTTACACCTTATACTCATTGAATGCTTACAAAATGCAGCCCAAATGGAGCTGGTATTAGTCTGTCCTCTCCTACCAATTCTTTGTTGCCCATCCCACCTTCCAAGGAGAGTAACTCTGAAAGAGCCAATCTACTTTTGCCTGTTGTTTGTTGTTGTTGTTAATTTTCTGTCTGTAAACCCACACTTTTCTGTTCAGCCCATCAGAATACTGGCTCCATTTTGTGTAATGAAGTACTTCCCTATTCTAGAGTTGAAAATAAAACCAATCAAGACAAAAAAAAAAAAAAAAGTTTCATGTTTTTATGAGATTGTCCAAATAAGCCTCTGGAAAGACTGAATTCTGAATAGATTTGTAAATATTTTACAGGATTTGAAGATTACTAATCAATGTTCCAAGTATCCTCAATCACATATTTATTTACCATTCAGTTCCACTAGGGAATAGTTACACAGTGCTCAAACTAATACAAAGTTTATCATACTTTCCAAGTAGTGCAAACGCAGAACATTTATCAAAGCACAAATAAAAATTCTGTTACCATAAATTTACAAAACAAGTTATGCCTCTTCTGTATTTTGGTATAAAATAAACACAAAAAAAAACTTAGTTAAAAAATAAATTTCATCCAACAGAGACTAAGACCCATTTTTTAGAAAATGTATGCTCTTTCCTGGTGAGAGGTATATTTTCAGTGATTTAGTAAATCATGTGCAATCTGTAGATGCTAGTTTGGGTGCAGGACAATCTTTCTAACAATTTTCCAGGTTCTTTAAAGCTAAATATTTACACAAGAAATAATAACAAAACTGCAGGCAAACACCAAACTTTTATGCATTAATTTCAGTTATTTTTTTTCCTACAAATTCACCTTAAAGCAGATCTCATTTGTAAATTTCACTGTGCAAGAGCATTTAATTCTAACAAAGTGGAGGCAAAACAACCTAACAAAATGTGATTTATTTCTGCTAAGTTACTAGTGTGACCTGGTATTATTTTGTCTAAATTAAGCAATTGTGACATAATAGCTGAAGAATGACTCAATGAAAAAGCCATCTATTCCTGTATTTTGTAATTTTTAATACACATGATATATAATTTTCTAAATTGCTCAAGAAAACAATTGATAACATTATAAGTAAATGTTAAAAGAATATCATATACACTGCAAGAATTAAGAGACTATAGTGGCAAATATGTGATTGAGCAATCTAGTTTAATTCAACCAATAGAAATCATACTTTGAGTATTTTTTCTTATAAGTAATATTAAAATGTTAACTACTATATTTTTCTACCATGCTAATAAAACTTACTCTAAAATTACTCAAATTTATTTATTTTTTTAAAATTACTTATTTATTTTCAAGCAGAGAGAGAAATAGAGAGAACAGAAACAGACACAGAGAGAATGGGCACACCAGGACCTCCAGCCAGTGCAAACAACCTCCAGACACATGTGCCCCTTGTGCATCTGGCTTATGTGGGTCCAAGGAAATCAATCCTGGGTCCTTTGGCTTCACAGGCAAATGCTTTAACAGCTAAGCCATCTCTTCAGCCCCTCAAACTCACTTCTCTATTGTAAGAGGAAATAATTATAAAATAGAGCTTGTGTAAAAATGCCATTATTTTTAAAGTAGACTGCATGAGTTTAAAGAATAAAGTAAAAAGAAGAGAATAAAAGAAGAAAAATTTCAATATAAATGTAATACCTTTTTCTTAGCTATTCCATCCACGGATCTAATAAAAATTCCCTGATCCTCTGGAACACTTAAAAACCATTTTTACAATGAGTTACAAGCTGGTTTTTAGGCTGTAGAGATGGCTTATTGCCTGTGAAGCCTAAGGACTCACATTCGACTCTCCAGGTCCCATGTAAGCCAGACACACAGTGACACAGTCATGTGAGTTCACACATGCCAACAAGGGGGTGCTTGAGTCTGGAGTTTGATTGCAGTGACTCTCTCTCTTTCTCTCTCATTCTCTTGCATAAAAAAGGCAATCAGTTGGGCATGCCTCAAAAAAATAAAAAAAAAAAAAAGGAAAAAGCTGGTTTTCAAGATAAAAGTGCTTGTCTCTTCCTTTAATGCCTAAGTATTCTTTTACAGACTGCTGGGATGTTAAATTAAGTGTTTAGAAGCAGACCCTCTCTTAGTCCCTCAACATCAAAAAAGGCAAACTGGATTTAAATTTTCTACAGTTGCCATTGCACTGCTATTATCTTTCTAACCAGTGTTGTATTAACTTGCTTGGGAAAGTGAGCCCTACAGTTCAGCTCAGCAACCTCACCTGGCGACTGATTATCAGTGGATCTGTTGCTGTGGAGCTGCATGCTGGAGACACAGAGAGACCACCAAGGCTGCAACAGCTCTTCCCTGTGGAACACTGCATATAGTAGGATTGCCAAGCTGCCCAAACTACTCTTGTACCCATCAGCCAGAGAACAAATCTGAGATTGGGAGGACAAATGTCCCCACTTGGTTGTTAGCTCCTAATTGAAATGACATTGTCTCTTCTTTTACATTAGTTCACGTTACTTTAGGATTTAGCCTTTTCCTGATTCAACGCTGCAAGATGGCAGAATATTCCACTCCATAATACGCCACCTTGGCCTAAGAATTAGTTTACAAACACATAGACTCATGCATGCACACATACACAAACTGGGTACAAAAAGGCAATCTGCCCTTTCCCATCCCATTTTAAATTGAAAGCAGGAAATAAAACTTCCATCTGCCACATGGCCTTCTGAGCAGAAAAAGTTATTTTCTTAGCCTCAAGAAAGGCAGATAAAGAGGGTGGGGAGATAGCTCTGTACTTAAAGGCATTTGCTTGCAAAGCCTGCCAGCCCAGGTTTGATGCCCCAGTACCCATATAAAGCCAGATGCACAACGTGGTGCAAGCATTTGAATTTCATTTGCAATAGCAAGAGGCCCTGGTGCACCCATAGTGTGGTGGTTTGATTCAGGTGTCCCCCATAACCTTAAGTGTTCTGTATGCTAGGTTCCCAGCTGATGGAGATTTGGCAGTTAATGCCTCCTGAAGGGATTGTTGTTGGGGGCAGGCATATGGGTGTTATAGCCATTTTCCAAATGCCAGTGTTTGGCACATTCTCCTGTTGCTATTTGTCCACCTTATGTTGGCCAGGGGGTTATGTCCACCTTCTGCTCACGCCATCATTTCCCCCTGCCATCATGGAGCTTCCCCCTGAGCCTATAAACCAAAATAAACCTCTTTTTCCCACAAGCTGCTCTTGGTTGGGTGATTTCTCTACCAGCAATGCGAACCAGACTGAAATATATAGTCTCGCTCTCTCTCTCTCCTTAAATGAATAAATAAATATTTTTTAACAAAGAATGACAAATAGAGATACCGAGAATTCTGAACTAACAGATCTTGTTAAAATGATTATAATCTTTCTTTAGTCTCCTTACACAATTTACATCTTCCACAATGGCCTCATGTTGTTCACTTCGTCTAGCAGCACCTAGATTTTGCCTCTTTGTTGGCCCTTCATGTCTTTATGAGGCCTCTCATGGCACAAAACTTATACTGAATAAATTTATCTACTTTTCTTCTAATATGTTTAATGTCAGTTTAACTCTCATGCCCAGCTAAAAAATCCCTGAGAGTAAAGATAAAATTTTGCCTCTCCTACATTTCTAGAAGTTACTATAACCTAAATTTTTTGCAGTCTCCTTTGAAATTTTCTTAACTATCATATCATACGTATTATGGCATCATCATTTCTTATTTGCTATAAGTTTTGACATAAAGATAATACTTCCTGATATCTAGTCATTACTCCAAATACTGTTTTATTTTATGTTTAACTTGATGGCAAGCATAATACAGAGGGACATGAATTGTGACAGTGATTTTATTCTACTCATGATAAAAGACAAGGCTTTTCCTTTAATCAACACAGAGGTAAAAGTTTATAAAATACAAAAAATTTAATTTCTGGAAAATGAAGAAATTATGACATTAAGAATGCTTCATAAAAGGTAAACCTTCCTATATTTTTAAATAGGAACAATGAAATGTACACAGTAAAAAAAAAAAAAAAATCATAGGGCTAGAGAGATGGCTTAGCGCTTAAGTGCTTGCCTGTGAAGCCTAAGGACCCGGTTCAAGGCTCGATTCCCCAGGACCCATGTTAGCCAGATGCCCAAGGGGGTGCACGTGTTTGCAGTTCGTTTGCAGTGGCTAAAGGCTCTGATGCGCCCATTTTCTCTCTCTCATCCACCTCTTTCTCTCTCTGTCTGTTACTCTCAAGTAAATAAAAATGATTTTAAAAATTTAAAATCATTATAAATCTCTCATGAAAAACACTGGACAGTACTGTGAATAAATTTGTAAGTAATATTATATAAAATATGTCTTCCCTGTAGTAGAACAAAAGTAGCATTCATATCAACAATGAGAAACTGATGCTCACAGAATTCTTCATAAATAGGTCTTGTTAAAAATCACCTTTATCTTTGTTTAGCCAGGGCATGGCAAATGCAAACCTAAACTAGTCTGTTAAGTTTAACATATATATTACTTGAAATCCTTTTGAAAAACTATAAATGCTTACTTACTCTGAGGTTTTTTTTTTATGTGTCTGTGAGTGGTTTGTCTGATGCTCACAGTTTATACACAGTACCTCTCATAGAATCTCAGCTCTGATTTTTCTTCTTTCTCTCCAGTTGACCTTTTCCTGAGAAATTTTCCCCGTTGGTCTCAATTTCTCATTATCGCCAATCATATGCCCTTATTTACATAAACACACACACACTCACAAAATGAATAATGGATACATGACTGAGCTATCCTTTAAGTTGTGTCTCACACACACAAGCCGGCTCATATTGTTTATCCACTTGCTTGACACTGCCCCAACGAGAGAAGTTTCCGGACTATAATATTCTAAGTGAGGGAGGGAAAGATTGCAAATTGCTTAAAGATGTCTTTGAATCTCAAAATCTGAGGCTTGAAGAGCACCATATGATTTCTTTTCATTAACTAATCACTTTGACACCTAATTTAACACTTGAAGCTTTACATTCCTTTTCTTAAAGTGGATCCTCAGATCATGCAAACTCTAAGCCCCAGACAGCCAGCTCTACCTGCCATTCAGTTCTTTATATCAAGTAACAGAGCCTTGGCTAGAGAAAGCCATGCACAAACATCTATTAACTGAGTTGGAAATTGATAAATTATCAACTAAACTAATGAAGAGCTCTTCAGTAAGTGTCATACAAGAAGATACCAAAGGTTCCTACCAGTTTCTGAGGTACTCTTTCACACTAGCCTATTTCCAATAATGATGTTACTAATAGAACTCACCTTTAATCTATAGAAGTTTTCTTGCAGGCATGCATATGAACTGTTTTTATAAAACGTATACTGTACGCAAAATACAAATTTAGAGTGTAGGACTTTCCCATACCTTTTCTGCTTGAATGGCATTAGCAGAGGTTGTTTAAGACTAAACATATGTCTATACGCAGTTGTTATCACTGATGATGTGTTCACTTTGTTTTGATATATGTATTATATATACATATATAAAATAAGCAGAAAATACATAAGTGTTACATTATATCTAATTTATATGCATGTTCTGCATTATTCATATTGTGTCAGCCAAAATAATGGAACACATATATGTTCAATTATAAGTGACTCTAACCATAACCTCACTGCTGAACTCCAGATCTTTGTAGTAACTGTCTGCCAGGCGCATCTATCTGGACACACACAGCTGTTTTACCTCCAGGAACAGAAGTGATTTTATTTCTAAATAAAATCTGTCTCTTCTCCTTTCTTCACTGACCAATACT
The DNA here is from genome assembly GCF_020740685.1 of Jaculus jaculus. Classification (NCBI taxonomy): domain Eukaryota; kingdom Metazoa; phylum Chordata; class Mammalia; order Rodentia; family Dipodidae; genus Jaculus; species Jaculus jaculus. The sequence continues at coordinate 75,587,378 of NC_059114.1, read as the reverse complement.
TCTTCTGTACATCCAAGAATCATATGCAGACACAGGCTATGTGAACATCCTCTATCACCTTCAGTCAATCACAAAGATTGACTTCCATAACTTTTTAACATTCTCCAAATTCCTCTCTTTATCTCCAGCCCCTTAACTGCTTCTTGTTTTGGTCCTTGGTCTGAGCTATTGTATCAGCCAAACTACTGACGTCCTCCCCAGGCTCTAACCCCTACCCACTTCCTCCTGTGGACTCTAGATTGACCTTTCCAAAATATCAAGTTGATCACTTTATATACCCTGGTGAAATCTTTCAATTAATTGATGAGATTGTTTAGACAATGCAAGTAAAAGGCATATGATTCTTAGAGGAACCCACTGTGGTGGTTTGGATGTGAAATGTACCATATATATATTAGCTCATTAGTTTGTGATGAGCCTTATTCTCAATTCCCAGCTGATAGAGTCTTTGATGTGGGGCAGGGGTGGTTAGGGGACTTTGCTGTAGGAGATGGGTCACTTGGGCAGTCCTTTGAGATTTATTATCCCAGCTTCAAGCTCAGAGCTCAGACTACTTCCACGCACATATGTGAAAGGTGTGATGCTCAGCTTCTGCCCTGTCAATGCCATGATGAAACTCCCGCCTAGAGACCACAAGGTGAAATAAACCCTTTCCTCCCTTCAGTAGTTTCTTCTTGGGTGTTTTGTCCTAGCAGTGAGAAGGTAATTGCAATACTCACCTAGTCTAGGCTATCGGGAAATCCAAACACAAAATAAAAGACAGCTCGACAATGCTTCAACTAGAACGCTGCAGGGGGAGAGAAACACAACGCACAAGCTCAGTATCATCTGTTACTCTGAATAAATTATTCTGTGGCCTAAGTTGCCCTTAAATAAACCTGTTTAATAGAATCAGGAACCATGGGAGTAAAAATAGTAGGAACATCAGAATTTCAAGCAGGGCATTTCAAGAGTCAGCAGTTTAATGTTTTCTCTAAGTTTTATTATGGTCCTTATCAAATCTGACAGGAATGAAGAAATCTTCACAGAGGAGTGCTAAGTTCATGAAATGCCAGTGCTCTGACTTTTTGTAGGCAGTAAACTTAGGAATGTTTAAGTGAAAACCTCATCAGCAGTTACTATTAATTTTGTTCCTTTGTAGAACAAGAAAAAAAAAAAAACATGTTATTCAGGAGAGAGTTGTTGTACATCAACTATAAGCTTGACATAACATTAAGTGTCACTGGTCTGTCACTCAGACTTCCCTAGGCTCACCAGTCCTTGTGATCTCCACCCAAAGAATTCAGATGAAACACAGAGTCTAGGGTAGAAAACAGAGTTCATTACCCAGAAATGTGGGTAACCCTCAAGAGATGAGAGTAGACAGTGACCAAAAAGCCCAATGCCCTGCAAAAGACTCATGGGGTGACAGTGAACAATGACCAGAAACACCGTTGCATTGATTTACTTTTTAGGAAGGCTTGCAATCTCTAGACATACCTCTCAGAAGTGGGTTTTCTTATCCTGGTGGTGAGTAGACCCATTTGGATTGGTTCTTAGAGAAGGGAGTAATAATATGTCCTTATTTCTTACCAGAAAACTTTCTGCTATACAGTGGAATCATAAGGACTAGGGTCGCGGGGACCAAATTTGGATAGTTATCCAAAGTACCCATCAATAGCCTTCTGAGCAGGTCAGGACATCCCATCTCCTCCCAGGACCCTCAGAGATACAACTCTGTCTAGCATTTAGTTCTGCAGATCCAGACCTTGATTCTTCAAACTGCTTAAAAACACTACCCAGCATTAAGTACTAGAAATTTAAGAAGTGAATGTTACAACCTTTACGTTCATGAGCTTCCATTGTATTAATGAAAATATGTTTAAAAAATGTAATAAGCAACTATATACATAGCACAGTGTTCTAGGCACTGTCCTAAGAGCTTACATGCATTAACATATATTGAGCCATTTATTCTTTATAATATTTACATGATTTCTATTTCAATAATGAAGAAAACTAGACACAGAGATGTCATCAACCTGTTTAAGTCATATAGCTAGTAAGGAGTTAAACAAAAGTCAAGCCCATCCGGGCGTGGTGGCACACACCTTTAACTCCAGGACTCCGAAGGCAGAGGTAGGAGGACAGCCATGAGTAAAAGGCCACCCTGAGACGAAATAGTGCATTCCAGGTCAGTCTGGGCTAGAGTGACACCCTACCTCAAAAGAAAAATTTTTTTTTTTAAAGTCAACCCCATGTATCCTGGCTTCACAACACTGATGTGTTTGTAAATAACAAGTTGAGAACTAGCACGGTACAGTACAGCAACACCCTGGCAATAAATCTAGCAGAATTTCTAGAGGGTTTGGAGAGGTTCTTATAACAATACCAGGTCTGCTATACAGTAATATCATGTAAAAATAATACATAGTATTAGTTACCATGTCCTAAATGCATTAATTGATGCATTCCAAACTCACAACTGTCTCAACACATCAATTCAGTTATTATCCCCTTTCTTTATACTCCTCCATCCCTTTCTTTTTCAGAGTTTTGGTTGTTGTTGCTTTGTTTTGAGACACTGTTTTGGGTAGCTGAGGCTGGCCTCACATGCATATTGTAGCTGAGGAGGACATTGAATATTATCTTCCTGAAGCTACCCCTCAAGTGCTGGGATCACAGATGTGTGTTGCCCTGCCTGGTCCTCATTTTTCAAATAGAAAAATAAGAGCTTGTTAACTTACTAAAGTTTACACAGATAATTAAGTGGCCAGAGCTTCTGGGCTCAGTAATAGTGAGTGGAGTTAGCCAAACACTAGGTAAATGCCCAGGAGTATAGACAAAGAAGTCCTCCGGGGCAAGGATGTGTGTTGGGCAAAAGGGGATACAGCGCTTGAGGTGGAGAAGAACAAGGCACAAAGCAGTTGCTGGAGGCACTACCAAGTCATGGACAGGATTTTACCTGAGGACAATAGGGAGGTTTGGAGAATGTGTAGACAGTGGCCTGATCTGGTCAAAACTTTTATTTTACATTAAAATTTAACTTAGAGAGAGAGCTCAAGAGGCCGATGGAGATAGAGGCACTCCAGGGCCTCCAGTCAATGCAAAAGAACTCCAAATGCATGTGCCACCTTGTGCATATGGTTTACATGGGCCCTGGCAAATCAAACCTGAGTCCTTTGGCTTTGCAGGTGGGTCAAACAGGAATCTGAGATTTCCAAAGAATCTCAGGACATGGATAATCGTCCTAAGTTGGATCTAGGCTTCAAGGAAGGACAGACCATCAAATTGAATATTGGGAACATTACAACCAAGAAAGGAGGCGCTTCTAAACCCAGGACTTCAGGGGCTGGGGACCTAAGCTTACTCCCACCACTGCCTGAAGGCAAAGTTACTATTCTCTCACCATCTTCCTCAGCTCCCATCAGCAATCATGTCACTCCACCACCCATTCCAAAATCTAACCATGGAGGTAATGATGCAGAGTAGCTTCTTTTTTCAGATGGCAATGACCACTGGGATGGTCCAAAAGGCAACATAGTGCTGAAAAGAAGGGATGGAGAAGTTTCACACTGAAACATCTCACACCCTCCAAGGCTCAGGGTCTATTGTGGTAGAGGTGACGGAAAGAATGTAAGAGTCAAAGGAAGGGTATCACTCCCTACATACAACTGTCCAGACAGAATTTGGCCTTGATATCCAAGACCTCACAGTGCCTAGCAATACCCAAACAAGACCCTCATAATAGGAGAAAAAGATGATGATATCAAATTAAAAGAGAGACTAGTGGAGAGAGGGAGGGGATATGATGGAGAGCAGAGCGATGAAGGAGAAAGTGGGGGAGGGGCGGGAAATACCATGATTTATTGTCTATAAGTATAGAAGTTGTCAATAAAAATATAAATAAAAATAATAAAATTTAAAAAATCAAAGTGAAAAAAAATAAAATTTAACGTAGCTTCTCTACCTTGATAACATTGATGAGTGTAACTACTTTGAGTGGAAACAAAGATGGAGAAAGTTGAAGTCATTAAAGGGTCCATTTCTAAAGTAGGACAGCAGCAACAAACTAGAATATGAGAAAGGAGCTTGGTGTGGTGGCTCGTAAATTCTGTGTAAGCGTGGGCTACAAAGTGAGCTCTAGCCAGCCTGGGTTACAATGTGAGATACTGAAAGAAGAAAGAAAAAAGAAATAAAGGAAGGAAGAGAGGGAGGGAGGGAAGGAGAAAGGAAAGGAAAGGAAAAAAAAACAAAGAAGTAAGGAGTGAGAGAGAAGGGGAGGAAGGAAGAGAAGAGGGAAAATAAAGAATAAAGAGAGAAAAAGAAAAAAGAGGTGAATAAAATGGAAAAGAAGGAAGGGAAGAAAGAAAGGGAGGAGGGACGGAGGAAGTAAGGGAAAAGAAGGAAAGGAATAAGGGAAAATAAGTGAGATTAAACACTGATACATTCATTCTATACTTTATTCACTTTCTGATTGCTTACTTAATGATTCACACCACCACACATCTATGGTAATTTTTTCCCTCAAATATAAAACACTGGAGAAGTCTGTCTATTTAGAGTTGATCACTGTCTTTAATGGGTTATTTCCAGTTCTCTACTTTCAGTAACCTTGTAATTATTCTATCTCAGGGTTTGCCCTAAAAATAATTTTATACTGCATACTGGGAAAAGTCTGTAGCATATGCAGACATTCCTGTGGGTTCTGTGTACCCAATTTTGTTACTTTTTGGTGTAAATGGTATCACAGAATGAGACTCTTGCTTTGTCCTGACCTTTGCCACATGGCTTGGGCAAAATTTGAAAAACATAATTCTGCATTTAAGTATTTTCACTAACGCCTTTATTATATTAACTGGTGATGATTAATAATGAAACCACCATACCTTATATCTTCAGGGAAGTTAGCATAACTTACTATTGACTGTCAGTAACCAAAAACTGTGGTAGATATAAAAGTGAACAACATTCAGATTTTCCAAAGGCCCAACCAGCTCCCATATGTGCATCTGTTGGAGATCTACTAAATACGCTGCTTCGACTGCTTTAGTTCCATATGGCCACTAACGAGAAAACTCGCCAACTCATTATTTTTAGACTCGCCTTCAATAGGTACAATTAACTAGGTTTAGGCTCCCAGTTACAGTGATCTTTTCATCCAGAAACTGTGTTTTTCCTTTATCCCATTTGAAGGCAAGTATATTGAAATCTGGAGTCTTTACAGTATCTTAGTCAATGGAGCTAGTAATGAATGCCTTGGGTAAAAATAAATCCATTCAGTTCTTTTCAAAAGTTCTTTTGAAAAAAAAAAAGCTATTAGATCAAGATCTACATGAATGTATTCTATCCGTATGCACATACTCTTCTTAGGTTTCCTGAATACCAATTATGTGAGAAATAAATGGAGAAAAATGTGGACATAGTCCCTGATGTTCAGGAATTAGAGCAGCCCAAGGTTCCAAAACAGCTAATTGAGTGAAAGAAATTATAAGAACAACAACAGAAAAAAAAAAAAAAAGATGGATATCAGCACACTTAGGAAGAATTTACTCCTTCCTATTAAGGAATGTCTAACTTTAACAATGATTAGTAAATTTCTGTTCATTGAAAGGGTTCAAACACTTGAAAGTAACTTAATGTTTCCATGATCTACAGAAAGCTATCTCCTTACACAGCTCCCAAATTATCGTTTATTTCTTCTTGAATGATCTCCAACTGTCTCGGCTTTATAAAATAATTTTATACCTTCATTGAATCACAGGAACATAAATGATGGGAGCTAAAAAGAATAAGTCAAAAGAAGGAAGAGATATAACTGGATAACGGGCCAGACTTGCTATATAATCAAAAGAAATGAGCTAGAATTCTAGGAGTTCAAATTTGTATGACCTCAGGAATGATGGAGCTTCTACAGGAAAGAAAAAGGGATTTGGAATAGCTAATCAATCACTTGCTGGCAGAAGTCAAGAATAAGTCATACTACTGGAACATAGCAGAAAGCCCCGTTGGAACTTTGTGTGAGCTGTGTTGTTGCAACAAGGCTGTATTGCTATCGAAAGCCCAGATTCCTGCTGCACCTTTGATTCCAACCTCCACTATTGCCAGTTCTTCACAGGTGGAATTCAAAATATGCTCTTGAGTCAATCATGTTTTATATCATGCATGGGTTTCTCCCAACCCACGACTAGCCAGATTCTCAGTGTGTGCGTCGTACATGAGAAAGGCACTGGAAACCTGCATGAACTTTTGCCAGTCACTGGGATACAATTCAGAAAATTGCAGCTTCCATGCCAAATAGGAAGAAATGTGCTCTCTCCATGCTGCCAACAGATTAACTTAAGTGCTTGTGGCAAAGCCTGCCGAGCCAATTCTGTCAGCATCACATTTGACCAAAGTTGTGATGTCATCAGAGGATACTGTTAGCAAGCTTCCTATTAGACATAATTAGAGAAATGAAACACATCATGCACGATAGAGAAACAGTGGCCAAGCATGTAAAAACGGATGCTTTTCACAGATATACAAAGCATATCAATTATTTAAGGAAAATTGCATCCTAATATGTGCAATGTGAAAGAAGTGTCTTGGAAGGAATGTTGCACATTCATCTGGTACATGAATCTATATTGAAAATCATGATGCTTCCTGCTTAGTGAGAGAGATTTTTTTAAAAAAGCATAAATACATAAATGTGTATATTGACAAATTGTGAAAGTGTTAGAAGGAACAGCCAACTTGGCTCTACACTTGGGAACCAATACACAGTGTTTGTCAGGTTACTGTCCCAGGCTGTCAGGCTACATCAGTCTTCATGCCAGCACACAGCTTTAGTGTCAGACATTTAATACAAGAGCTCTGAGCTGAGATTTGAAGAGTCATAGAAATTAACCACAACTACACTAGGGGAGGGAGGGAGTACAATAAAAATTTAATCCTCAAGAGCTGGGGAAATGGCTTAGTGATTAAGGCGCACTTGCTTGTGGAGCCTAAGGACCCCAGTTGGATTTCCCAGGACCCAGGTAAGTAAGATGCACAAGGGGCGCATGAGTCTGGAGTTTGTTTGCAGTGGCTGGAGGCCCTAATGCACCTATTCTTTCTCTCTCTCTCTCCCTTCTTCTCTCTCTGTCTGTCACTCACAGATAAATAAATAAAAATAAAACAGAAAAAAATCCTCCAGTCTAAGAGACTATTTGGAAGATTACAAGATGAGAAGGAAAATGCAGTTGAGGAACTTTCACAACATTAGTGTAATTGGGGAGAGGCAGAGAAAGGGCAGTCAAAGAAGCAATCACACATGTCTTTATAGCTCACATGAAAGATTTTGATCATTGTTTTAAGAATAATGGAAAATGTTTGAATGTTGTTTTTTGTTTAAGGAGGAAAGGATCATTATCAGATTTGCTTCTGTAAAAGTTCTACTTTAGTTTCAGGGTAGGAAGAGATGTGCATGGGGGTGATAACCAAATTGATGTAGTTAAGAAGCTATTGCAGGCAAGAGATGACGGTAGCGGAGACAAGGGTAGTGTTATGGGAACAGAGAGGAGAAAAATTTGGGAACTAGCAAGACTGCATTGTAAAGTGGAGCAGGAATAGGTTTTGACAATTATAATCAACACAAAGTATCTTCTTGTAGAGAGCTTAAGTTCTAGTTGGGGAAAATATAATAATATATAAACAATATCACAGTAGATATTATTGAGTTATAAAAAGGAAAAAGCAATATGTGATAGAAAACAACAGGAATGGGTGAGCCATTCTTTTAAATAGTACTGACAGAAAACTTCTTTGAAGACATACAGAAATTACAAGTAAACAGTGAATAGAATATCTCTCCATGAAAAGAGGCAGGATATTCCGGGAAGAAGGAAGAACAAATGCTGAAGTCTTCCAATAAAGTCTCCTGATTCATTGAAAGAATGGCAAGGGAGACAGTGAAGCTGGAGCCCAATATTAGGTCAAAGGTAGGTTTCTGCAACCAGAAACACAGAAGAACCAAGTTAGAGACAGAAGGCCCTGGGTGCCATTTTAGACAGCATAAATTTTGGGTAGATTAGAAACATAAAATGAAACATTCAAGTGAACACAAAATGATGTACAAAATTGAAGCTAAGAGAAGTCTGGGATAAAATACATTGATCTCAGGGCTGGAGAGATGGCTTTGAGGTTAAGGGCTTGCTTATGAAGTCTAAAGACCCCAGTTCAAGGCTCGGTTCCCCAGTACCCACATAAGCCAGATGCACAAGGTGGCGCATATGTCTGGATTTCATTTCCAGTGGCTGCCCATTCTCTCTCTCTCTCTCAAATAAATAAATAAAAATAAATTTTAAAAAATATATACCAATTTCAGACTCTATATCATATAATTGCTAATTTCAATTATGGATGTGAATGAGATATCCTAAGAGCAGAAAGGCGCACAGGATGGAGTCCTATAGAATTTCAGCCCCCTGCTTGCTGAGGAAAAAAGGGCCTATATTACACAGGGATAGCTCACAATATGAAAGGGAAATCCACATAGCTATTTCAGGAGTCAAAAGGCATGGGTATTTCAAGAAGAGGAGCCAAGAGTGTCTGTTGAGACTGAGAAGCAAAACACACAGAAATGGATGTAGAGATAAGGATAGAAAAACTAATGAAGGTAGTCTTAAAACAGAATCATTTTTACTGAAGAAAAGAGAGAAAATGCAAGATTAGAGTGCACTGAGGAGCAGAGAAGGAGAGTGGAATGTTGCCACTTAAGGATAAAGTTGAAAAAGGGAGGAGTCAGAAGAGAAATTGATTCTGAGGGTGGAAGTTTAAATGGGTTTAATTCGTTTTTGTGTTGTTTTTTTCTGAGAAAATAGATTTTAAATATATCTCAATAAAGGCTAGAGAAATTAAGGTAAAATCTCTCTGTTATCAAATTAGGCATATTTTATCAGTCTTTTATTAACCAATACTTTTGATAATTTCTTAACATTTCTTAAAGCCCATCACTTAAGTAGACCTAAAACAAACCCAACATGGCTCAGGGAAATTCATGGAAGAGGGGGCAGAAAGATTGTTAGAGCTACTACAAGTTGGGACATTATGCACAGAGACATTGCCTCTTCCCCATAACCGCTATCCCCACAATCTCCATAAGGATAACTGACATCCCCAGTGTGGAGGGTCCCTTCGGAGGAGGAGGACAGGGATGAGGGTAACAATGGTACCAACATGTGCTGTTAACACACTGAGTATGTCCATAACTAAAAAAATTATTTCTTAAAATCTAAGGAAAACAATATCTTATATATCACAAATTCTTATTTATCTTCATATTTGTTTTCTTAATCTTGTCAGAAAGTGAAACAAAAATATGATATGGTCACATTCAAGATGTGCTATATTTAAGAGATGCATGTGTGTAACTATGTACATATGATATTTTCCATATTTGAGACATATTCATGAGTTAAACATTCTACATAAACCATATATGTCATTTTATTTAAAGCTGCATACATTCTGATTTTTTTCCCTTTGCGACAATTAGAAATCATAGGATAAAACACAAGAGAAAAAGAAACCCTCTAAACACAATTCATTGTGAAATTTTCACTAAAGAAGGTTTGAAAGTAAAATATCTCCCATAGGCTCACATGTTCCGGATTAAGCCTCATATGCAATTCCCAGCTGGCAGAGCCTTTGTGACATGGAGCCTGGAGCCTTGTGTGAGGAGACGGTCACTGAAGATGAACCCCGGGATGCAGTCCAGCCCTGCTTCCCAGTGCTAGTGAGCTCACTCTGTCTCCTTCCTCCTGTTGCTGTGGAGATGTGACACTTGGTTGTCTGCTTTGGCCACACCCTCCCCTTCAAGACAAAACTTCTGTAGAAACTATATGCTAGAAGTAAACCCTTTCTTTCCAAGAGCTGCTCCTGGTTGGATCTTTAGTCCCAGCAACAAAAAGTTAATTGCTGCAGAAGTTAAAGCTTAAAAAAAAAAAGGTCAATTCACAGATTCAGTACATCTTAATAATGATTTTGCAGCTAGTATTACTGAAGATGAAAAAAATAAGAAGAAAAAATCATATCATATCCTATAGTAATAATTTTCAAATGCCTAATTCTAGTATTAGAATAACTAACTTGTTATTTGAAAAACAAAAACACAGAGAACATTAGTTGCATGCCCATTAGTTGAATGCAATATGTATGACTTACAATTAACATCTTTAATCTTCTCTTTTGCAATTTAGGACTAAAAATACATATGACACATCATTTTGATCAATGACAAATAAATAATTTTAAATTTCCTATTGAATCACAAGGAAAATCCTCTGAAATATTTGACCAGCAAATAGGGCTGATAAAGTATGAGGTTGGATGGCTCACTAAAGATTAACTCAAGGCTGAGTCATTCAAGAAATACTTAGAGAGTGTTTCTTTCATCCTAGGACAGGTTTTGAAAACTAAATTGTGGGACAAATGCCTGAAATACCACTATTTTTAATCATGAAATTCAAACCTTTTTTTTTTTTTTTTTTTTTTTTTTTTGCATCCTGATTTTTCTATCCAAAAGAGGAATGTGGCAGGTATTCCTTAAGGATATTTTAAGATAACAGAATTGGGACACAGAAAAAAAAAACTTGGTAAACTTGGAAATAAAGATGTAAGACAAGGGAGTTGTAAGAAGTAAGCACATTATTAAAGCGCAGTAAAGAATATGTCAAGGATGCACGGGAAATACACACGCATATGCACATGCATACACATACACACACATATATGCTTATATATATACACAGGCACTATTTTACTTAATGATGATTGGATTTGATTAACATAGAATTAACTATAAATATGGAATTTATGTTTCATGTATTTTCCCCAGTGACTGGTTAATGCCAAACTGTAGAGTTACAATTGGATATTCAACCAGAGACTTATTAGCAATTTCCAAGAGCTGTGGCTTTTGTGGCTTGCATTTCTATCAGGTAAAGAATTATCCTAGAAAAGACCCATCAAATCCTGATACAAGTTCGTAAATTGGGTTATACCTCAGAATCACCAGAGAAACTCTGTCCACTGTGACCTTAGGTGGGTGACACTTGACCACAAAGCCAGAGAACCTGGCCTGCCTGGTGCCAGAAATCTCCTTTCTCAGGATTAAAAGGACTCTTAAATACAACTAGTTTAATCTAAACACCAACGAGATTTCAAAAAGTTACACATTGAAATGAGGACTACATGGTTTTTAAATGATGTGGAAATCTACAGTTAGGAAGAAACTTACCATGTCCATGGTTTGTTCACACATTAAAAAAACAAAATCTTTACCTGTTTAGATACGCACTTTCCTATCTGAACACAGCCACTCACACAGAGTAACAGAAAGTCTCTATTTACCATTACATGCCACAGTGAAAACGTCTATGGCTTCAAAGTGTTTCATGAATTTTCTGAAGGATTGAACTGCTTGTCACAGTGTTGACATGAAGTCATTCAAATGTTCTTCTGTAGTAATGAGTACTGGCAAAAGTTATGCGCAAGACGATGAGCTGACAGCACTGATATACTCTTCTGTACACTTTTGGTTAATTATCATTCACCAGTAACATTTCCTTTTCTTATAATTTACCAGTCCAGAAAGAAAAAAAATGCCAGCACACCTGCAGTCACTGATGATTAATGATAAGTTCAGATATGAGTGAGGTGAGAGAACAAATGATTAACCACTTCATCATCGCCCCATTGACTTCAGGAACCATGTCAGTGTGAAGGATGCGCCAAAAACAAACACTTACATATCATCAATTGGTTTCAGGCAAGCTGTGGTCCTTCCAAAGCTGTGGTCCTGACTATTGATTTTTTAAAAGGTATCAGGTCTAACAAGTGACCTCAGAGGACTCGGTTACCGTGAGCTACAGCCTAATTCCCAGACTGGCCTGAATCAGGAAAATGTCTCGACCCCCGGGGTAATCTCTGGGTGACAAGTCATTTCTAAAAGGCTTGTGGCAAAGTGCCTGACGTCAGACTATAATTCCTGTTTATAATCTAAGTAAAGCCAGCATGACAGCTTCTGACACGCAAGTCCATGAAAACAGAGCATCTTTAAATTGTACTAAGGTCTAAGGAAGAAATGAATGACCCAGTTTTATGTTCATACACTCCTTAGGTAAAATGTATTCTGTGAGAAGTTTATCTTTATTACACATCAAATATGCATATGCCTTGAAAATAATTCCAGGTGTTCAAGACAATTTCACATATGCTATCACTTCTATGCTGTGTATTATGTTTTTTTTTTCATTTATTTCTAAACTTTGCTTTGAAGATTAAGGCAATATTTGTTTTAAAAATTGCTAAATTTATCTATCCTAGGTATATTCTTTACAGTTGTTTATTCTTCACAAAACCTTGCTTTTATACTTTTATATTTATACTCCTTGACTAAGATATTCATCTAGTCTTGGGAAAACACTATAGATTTAAAACAACTAGTTTCTTAAATCAAGATACCAATGTTATTGGCTAAAATATGACTTTATAGGCCAAGGAAAAGGCTAAATGGACAAGAGCACTGGCTGCAAGCATGAGGACCCGAGAATTCTCTAGTTTGATTCTGCAGGACCCACATTAACAGCTAGGCTTAGCCATGAACATCTATAACCCCAGTCCCATGGGGCACACAGACAAGAAAATTGCTAAGGCTCATAAAAACCACAGCTCCTCAGTACTTTGTCTCAAGTAAATACATTGAGGGAAGACAGAGGAAGGACCTCCAATCTTCTCCTCTGGCCTGTGTGCACTTGTGAGACATCTACACAAGGACATGCATATACCCTTCCGCCACACCACAGTCTACACATGCAGAAACAAATACGTGGCTCCACATGTGTACAAAAAACACTTCCCAAAATATGCAATTCATACAACACCTTTACTCTTTCCACTGACATTTCATATGTATCTAAATTAAATGTTAAAGCTCTTTATCTTACCCAGACTTCACCCAAACCGACTACCCCCCTCATCTAAGATCCAAGGACTTTATAGAACTGCAATTAAAATGCTTCTGAAATTCTTGGGATTAACAATGATTGCTTCAGACTCTAGGGATAGTAAAAGAGTATAAGGAATAATTTTATTGTTGGTTTTTTATTTCTGTTCTTTCTGCTGCCTGAGAGCTCTGGGGTAAAAAAGAAGAAGAAGAAGAAGAAGGTGTTATAGAAATATAATTTATTAATAATAATTTGTTTCAAAACTTTTACAGTGAAGAAGACAGAAACTGTGAAAAGCTCGATAATTCCCTGAGAAGGCTCTGTGCTGATGGTGTTAAGTATTTACAACATGAATAAAAGGAGAGCTGTTAGGATTGTTTGTTTATGACCAAAGAGTTGCATTCTCCCAGCCAGGCTTGACAACTTTCTCGAGCACACTAAGTAATTTTCCATGATACAAGTTCACTAGACAAAAGTTTCTGTCTCAGCAGCCAAACAATGGCATAGTAGAAAGGTCTTTACTTCCTATACCTCATTGTTCCTTGATCATGTGATTTCTCTTGAAATAAAAGGCATTCTGGGCTGGAGAGATGGGTTAGTGCTCAAGGCACTAGCCTGTGAAGCTTAAAGACCCAGGTTTGATTTCCCAGCACATAAGCCAGATGCACAAGGTGGTGCATGTGCCTGGAATTTGTTTGCAGTGGCTCAAAGCCCTAGCGTGTCATTTCCCTCTATATAGCTGCCTCTCTCTTTCAAATACATAACACATTAATGAAACAAGAGACATTCTAACATAGGGATGGTTTGGAAATAGTAGTTTAAACATCAGCAATTCATTTATTGAAAGAAAGCACATAAGGACCAGGGAATACTTATTTTTCTAAAATCAAAATTAAGTCAGGGGCTGGAGAGATGTCTTAGCAGTTAAACGCTTGCCTGAGAAGCCTAAGGAACCTGGTTCAAGACTCAATTCCCCAAGACCCACGTTAGCCAGATGCACAAGGGGGCGCACGCGTCTGGAGTTCGTTTGCACTGGTTGGAGGCCCTGGCACGCCCATTCTCTCTCTCTCTCTCCCTCTTTCTCTGTCTGTCACTTTCAAATAAATAAATAAATAAACAAACAAAAATTTAAAAAATTAAGTCAGACCTTGGTAAATAAAATGTATTCAATTAAAACAAGCATGAGGAAGCTGCCTTGTTGAGTGTCCAAAAGGTGAAAGACATATCCTGTGAGAAAAAGTTCAGAGAATTTTGGTTTTGTAGTCAAGTGTAGAAAACATTAATATTTTGTTGCACGTAAGAATAGAAAATCTTTCTATTTCTAGGAGTGGGAAGGGGCATTGTTGATTATTTTGTGTTACCCTTGTAGCATGGCAATAGAGCCAGGGATCTCAACCTTAGCTGCACAGCAACTTAGGATACCTTAAAAATTATCCATACTAAGCCCAGCATGGTGGTGCAGGCCTGTAATCCCAGCACCTGGGAAGTGTATTACAAATTCAAGACTATTGTGAGCAATATGAGACCTTGTCTCAAAAACACATTGCTAACACTTAAAATTCATCCCAAACATTGCCACAAGAAATGAGTAGTGGTCAGAGGCCCCCAGGTACCAATGGTTATATTTTTAACTTTATCTTATTTTTTTTAATAATTTTTTTAAAAAATTTATTTATTTATTTGAGAGCGACAGACACAGAGAGAAAGACTGATAGAGGAAGAGAGAGAATTGGTGTGCCAGGGCCTCCAGCCACTGCAAACGAACGCCAGACGCGTGCACCCCCTTGTGCATCTGGCTAACGTGGGACCTGGGGAACCGAGCCTCGAACCGTGGTCCTTAGGCTTCACAGGCAAGCGCTTAACAGCTAAGCCATCTCTCCAGCCCAACCTTATCTTATTATTTATTGAAGTTTGGCTGGCCTGGAACTCTTTATGTAGCTGGACTGAAACTCACAGCAATCCTTTGCCTCAGCCTCTGGAGTTCTGAGCTTACGAGAATGCAAAAACATGCCTGCTACCATTCCTGGTTTTAAAATTCTGCAAATGCTTCTAATTTGTAGACAGGGTCAAGATCCAGTGAGCTGGAGTACTAAGACATAGTTTAAAACTGGCTAGGCTTTTCAGGGAATTAGGCAACTACCTTAGGGCTAACTTTCACAAACCCAGACATGGATCAGCTTCAAAGTCACCTGGAGAATTGTTTGAGAACAGAAAAGACAAATCCACTTTCTCCACTCTCACCCCATCCAGATGTTCTGACCAGGTTCTCTTCCCTTGATGTAATTTTAGGCTCCTCAGAGCCCCTGTGAAGTCTCAGCCGTAGCCCCCCCATGCTGTGTCTCCCTTCCATAATTTTAGCTAGAAATCTACTAAGCCAACTAGAGAAAGTTCCGAGCATCCTTTTCTTTCTTTAAAATGTGATCCCCCTCATTATCTGATGAAACTTCTCTCTCCCACTACTCCATGCCTGATTGCAAGCCATTCTGCCTGTCTTTCACAGGAACCCTATTCAGTCTGTTTAGTAAGAACTGCTCTACCTCGGATGCTCTCCCTGATCTTTCCAACCCCCACTAATTACTCCCTCCCTCTTCTCAATTTTCTTGGCTATAAATTTCTACTTGATACTGAATTTGGAATTATGCAAGCTCCCTCTTTCCTCTGTTGCAATGCTCTTGACACGTACCGTGATCGCCCAGAATAAAGTCTTCCCTGCCATTAGAACGAGAGCCAGAGCAATTTCTGCTTTAGCACATGATATTCTTAGACAGTGATATTGGCAGCCTTCCTCCTCCTGGGTCCCCAAGCAGGAATGACTGTTATATGCCACTCTAAAATGGGCTATCATTCAAGTGTTATGAACTTGGACACCATCAAGGTCCCAGATGAAGAACCCAGTAGAAGGTGGCATATATATATATGTGTGTGTGTGTGTGTGTGTGTGTGTGTGTGTGTGTGTGTGTGTGTGTGTATGTATGTATGTATGTATGTATGTATATATGGAACAGATAGGTGATTTTTTTCCCCCCACAAAAGATCAGATGAACAAATGTGTCTCGGCAGTAAATAGTGAAGGGATAAAATTCCTTTGGAATCCCCCAACACCTCAGCACTGAAGCAGACCAAAAATGAACCCAACATGGCTCAGGGAAATTTTGCAGAAGAGGGGGCGGAAAGAATGTCAGAGTTACATGTTGGGTCATGATTTGCAGAGACATTTATCATACCAATAACTGGGGGCTAACTCCACAATGCACGACCCATTTACATCAACAAGGAGGGTCCAATGGGAGGGGGTAGATCACAGATGAGCCTAAACAATGGTACCAAACTGCCTGTATTTACTGAAAAGAAAACTAATAAATTAAATTTTAAAAAATGCCTTTGGGATAACAAATGCAGAACTATAAAAATAGATAAAGGGTTGATTTACAGTTTTGTTAGTAGTAAGGCATGTATTAAAGTAGGGAAGAAGGGGGCAGCAAAATAGGAAAAAAAAAAAAAAATATATATATATATATATAGGCTAAGGCAGCACTGGAAAGAGACTGAATTGGGACAGAGGCAAGAATGTAAAGACCCTGTTCTGAACCTGAAGTGGGCAGGTGAGAAAAGGAGAGCAGGTGACCTGCTCCTGAGTCAGGACTTGCACGTATCAACTTGAAATTGGATATATGAGGAGAGGTGGCCAGGTGACCCTCCCTTGAATAGGAACTTACATATATTAGCAAATTTAATTAAAAGGTATCACCTTACTTGAAAATGCTCATAATCGGCCTCAGAATTTCAGATGCAAACAAGCTGTTGCTGGTGAAGATGCCCCTCTCTGCAGTGGCAGGAGCTGTGATTTCCTTTCTCTGCAATGCATACTTATCACACAGAGGAATCACTTTG
This sequence comes from Jaculus jaculus, assembly GCF_020740685.1. Taxonomy (NCBI): domain Eukaryota; kingdom Metazoa; phylum Chordata; class Mammalia; order Rodentia; family Dipodidae; genus Jaculus; species Jaculus jaculus. The sequence continues at coordinate 75,570,537 of NC_059114.1, read as the reverse complement.
TCGTGGTTCTCATGTAAAAACTCATAAAAGTGACATTATTCTATCTTCCTCTTTTCTTCTCTCTCTCAAATATATAAAATATAATTTCTCTATGTAAAGAAAAGCTGGAGAGATGGCTCAGCAGTTAAGGTGCTACAAAGCCGAAGGACCCTGATTTCTCAGTACCCATGTAAAGCCAGATGCACAAGGACTTAACTCATGAGTCTGGAGTTCACTTGCAGTAGCTGGAGGCCCTAGCATGCCCATTCTCCCAATCCCCCCCCCCCCCCCCGCCTTTCTCTCTTCTCTCTCTCAAATAAATAAAATATTAAAGAAAATTTAAGTTTAAAAAAATAAAAAGGTTACATTAAAATGCATAATGCACTTAAAATTTTGAGGACTAAAACAAAGAAGGTGACTTTTTATCACTGTGAAATAATATGTATGAAGGCAGACGGCTTAACCAAGTAATTTTGCAAGGTCTCTACCATTTATAATCTTATCTTTCTTTAGTTCACCAGCGTGTTTATGGGGGATTCTATTTTTAGATTTATTTTATAGATAGGAAAAGAGAGGAAGTAATGGTAAATGGACTGCCCAAGGTGTTAGAGAGGATGTCTACCTGAGTTAAAATTGTAATTTATGGACACTTAATTGCTCAATTAATTACAAGGCCTGCTGTTAAAAGCACTAAGTTGTACTTTATGAATATCAAGTCAGATGAACATTTCCTCTGATATCAAGACAATGACTTCAGATAGAAACCTCAGTCCCTACTTTACAGGTATCTAAAACTGAATGTTGCATCAGTTACATGCAGTCTTGAGAGATATGCTGCCCATAGCTTGCAGATACATATTGGATGGACATAGTTGTCCATTCTTTGGCCTTAGCCATGTACTGGATACCAGATACACCTGCACCAACATAAGCCAAGAGTTTAGGAAACCAAAATTGTTTTTCGCTTGCAAGACAGAACAAAAGTGGAAAGAGCTACATTTTATGAAATATGTTTTGTACAATTTGAACATTTATTTATTTGAGAGAGAGGGAGAGTGGAAAGGATGGGTGCATCAGGACCTCCAGCCACTGCAAACGAACTCCAGACACATGTGCCACCTGGCTTACGTGGGTACTGGGGAATTGAACCTGTGTCTTTGTGCTTTGCAGGCAAATGCCTTAACTTTTTTTTTCTTCTCTTTTCTTTTTTCTTTTTTTTTTTTTTTTCCTCAGGATGGACTTGAACTCACCACGATCCTCCTACCTCTGCCTCCCAAGTGCTGGGATTAAGGTGTACGCCACCACCCCCAGCCCCAGTTTGAACTTTTAAAAACATAATAACAAGTGGCATTCATTTCAGCAAATACTCATTGAGTATCCTCTTTTCCAAGCTCCGCTGAAGTCATGGATGAAAACATGCAAGAAAGCAACATGAGCTGAGCAGTAACCAGATTTGTTCATTTTACAAGGATCAGTCTGCTTGCTATTTCTGGATGCTAGAGGAAGAACTGTGATGTGGTCTCCATTCCATACTGAAATTCTAACCCCAAATGCTTCCAAACATTACTGCTCTTGGAGATAAAGCACTTAAAGAGGCCATGAAGGTACAATTAGGTTACTAATGTGGACTCTAATGGCCGCACTACTGCCATCCTTACAACACACAAAGAAAACACCATATGAAGACACAGATGATTATCTAAAAGCCAAAGAGGAAGGAGGACCCTCGGGAAACCTGACCCTGACATCTTGACGCTGGACTTCTGTCCCTCAGAACTATGAGAGAATAAATTTAATTGGTTGAAGCCACCCAGGCTGAAGGACTTTGTTGCAGCAGCCCCAGCTAGTAACTACACAGGCAACTGAGCGAATTCATGGAACAAAGTGAAACTGCCCAGGCACCATTTTAATTACTCTCAAAGGGAAAAGGGGCCATTCGATTCCTCCCGTCTTTTTCTTTAGCTAAATTTTCATTAGTTGATATTCTCTCAAGTAAACACGACCATGACAATAGACCTGCAGCAAATTCTCTAAATATTCAAAATATTATCTGGTGATATTAGGGCCATTTTTGCTTGCCTCCCATAGATTTCATACGTTGTGTTACAATGTTCTATGTAATAAATAAATATTTAGGGTAAATTTTAAAGCTCAGGAAAGAAAATGAATAGAAACAAAAAGTCCTAGCTACAAAGAGCTTCAGAGAATCAGTTAGGGAAACACAGTCTCTAAGGACAGTTCCTAAGATGTTGGTGGTGCACTCTTATTCATCCCCCTTTGCTCCTCTGAACCGACCCTATGTCCAGGCCCATGGAGCTTATTCATTTAGGAGGGCCACAGAACCCTCACAAGGAAGAAAAACTGCCCAGCCGTCGCCTCAGTTCACAATTTTCTCTCTCACCTTGATTTTGGTTTAGCTTTCATCTATAATCTCCTTGTTGAGGAGTGTAGAATTTGGGGTCAGGAGGGTCAGATTTAAGAAAGTAGGCCCTCTGATGACTCTTCTCTTTGAAAACCCACAGACCCAAAACGTATGTCTCCTTTCTCATTATTCTCATGGCTCGGAAATAAACTAGCTTGGAGAACAGCGGAACGGGGAAAGCTCCCACACAGCTGGTTATATATTGATAAATAAATCCAATTTTTTTTTTCCCGCACTCCAGAATGTGACCACGGGGGATCTTCCCAGAAAAACATTAACCAACTCTTTCCTTATTGAAACCGGGCAATGAATAACAAAGGAGGACTTTGGCTCTAATCTGGAGCCATAAAACAAACTGTATAAGACAGGATAATTCAACAGGAGGGAGATTACTGACCCTTCATAGACTGGCAGGACTTTAAATTAAGATGACTCCTAAGAGACAAGGCAAACTTCTTTTAGGTCAGGAAGCCAGTTGTTGCATTAAAATGAAAGTTGCACGTCAGTCCAGTGAAAGTTGAATGTCAGTTCAGTGTTTTTTTTTTAATTTTATTTTAAGGAAATCAAAGTAAATATAAATAAGGAGGAATCAAGCTCTCAAAATGATGCAATGAAGTATCACAAAAATCAGATAGGTTTGTATGTGAAGCTGAGCTCTTTTTTTTTTTTTTTTTGTCAGACTGTATGAATGTGTGTTTTTAAGCCTCCATTCTCACTTTATCAATAGCATGATAATGTTCACTTTCTAGAGAGAGACCGAGGAGAGAAAACACATAAAATATTTAGCAACGTGCCTGACACATAGAAGAGACAGTGAAAATTATATTTTTATTTTACTGTCTGATATGCTTATAGAGTGATTCTACTATGTATAGAATTGCTTGTATCCTCGGATCTGACTGATGACAGAATCTGAAAGCCAGGCACTCTTCTGGATGTTTGTTGATGCGCTCTCTAAGCTGTTAGAAGGCCAAAGTGGCCCCATGAAGATTTCTCACTCACTTTCTTCTTCCCACTTCCACTTTGACTGTCACTTCTCCCCTTCCTGTTTGCCATTGTAGTTGTCTCAAGGCAGAAGTCTTAGTCATTCTAAGGGCTACGTGAGCAGGGTAGAAGGAGAAAAAAATATTAATAGCAGTACTTGAAACACTGATATGAACTTCATAGACAACATAAATAAACCACCGGGTAAATATCAACATAAAAAAAAAGCCACGTGAAAATTGCTTAGGAAGTTTCATGGTGTCTTGTGAGCACTCTGGACTCTGAAAATGGTTTGCAGTTTGTCTTAGTTGGCACTACCGAAACAAAATGCCATTCGCTAACTGGGCAGCTGGAAAGGAGACATTTGCCTCACATCATCATGCAGAGTAGCACATCCAAGATCAAGGTGCCAAGATTTAGTTTTCTGGTAAGAAACGTCTTCCTGGATTAAAGAATGGCATCATGTGGGCTCAAGAGATGACTTAGCAGTTCGGGCGTTTGCCTGTGAAGCCTAAGGGCCCATGTTTGATTCCCCAGTACTCACATAATCCAGATGCACAGGTGGCTCATGCATCTGAAGTTTGTTTTGTTCAGTGTCTGGAAGCCCTTGTGCACCCATTCTCTACCTGCCCCACTCTGTCTCTCAAATAAAGAAATAAAGGTACTTTGGTACTATAGACTCATCAGGCCTTCCCCATCTTTGTACATGCATCTTACAAAGGTCCCTGGTTCCACACTAAGGTCCCCCACCACACTCATTACCTCTAGTTCCTGAAGGCCCTATCTCTGATTATGAATACTGCCACTTCAAGGGTGATGGCTTCAACAATGTGAAGAACATAGAATTTAATACACAGAGTTTATAAACACACACACACACATCCTTTTATTTATGTTTTTACCTTTTTAAAAAAATTTTATTTATTTATTTGATAGCCATCGACAGAGAAAGAGTAGGCACACCAGGGCCTCCAGCCACTGCCAATGAACTCCAGATACACATGCCGCCTTGTGCACCTGGCTTTCGTGGGTCCTGGGGAATCGAGTCTCAAACTGAGGTCCTTAGGCTTCACAAGCAAGTGCTTAAACTGCTAAGCCATCTCTCCAGCCCATGACTCATATTTTAAATAAATGGAAGCAACCCTCCCCAGATGAAAGTTCTATGAGTCTTGCAGGTTGCCAACCTCCAGTTTGAAGCCTTACAGAAAGATAGGTTCTTTCAACTTATCTCAAGTGAATTTAAATGAACTTCTGTATGATTATGGCTCATGGAAAACGTAGAAGAATTCACATACTTTTCAAAATCTATATTTTGATTTAGACTAAGTACTCAATGTAATCTGAAAGAACAAATCATGACATGTTTAAAAATGCCACTTCTGAAATAGCAAAGGGGTTAGAAAAGAACAAGTACTAGTAAAAATGTACAATTTCCTACTTTCAGCTTTTTTAAAAAAAAATTATCTTTTTAAAACAATTTTAATTCATTTGAAAGAAAGTGAGAGACAGAATTGGCACATCAGGGCCTTCAACCACTGCAAATGAACTCTAGACACATGTGCCACCTTGTGCATCTGGCTTTACATGGGTCATGGGGATTTGAACCTGGGTTCTTTGGCTTTGCAGGCAAGCACCTTAACCACTAAGCCCTTTTTTAGCTAATTTAGGAAATAAATTCAATTTTATCCTGGGATGAGGAGTAAAGAGGAAAACTAGGTACAAAGAGTGGAATTAATGGAACTAAGAGGAAGGAAGGCACAAGCGAGAGCGGCCCAACACAGAAGGCAATATGCATAGAAATAAAAATGTCACAAGAGATGAGCTAGGTAAGAAAGAACTGAGGGCATAACTGGGAATCAGGACGGACACCAAAGGTACCCGGGAGCTTGCAGCAGCCGCATGGGCAGTGTGGTCCACTATTCAGAGAAGAGAATATTCCTGAGTTGAGGAGGCAATGAGCTCTGGGAAACTGTGCTCTGGGGACTCACAAAAAAGAAAGAGAGAGAGAGAGAGAGAGAGAGAAGAAAAATCATGTAGAATTCCTGGCATTCCACCATCTCCTGGCTGGCAGTAGGGAGTCAGAGTCATGCACAACCTCAGTAGAAACAGTGGGATAATATCCAGAGAGGTCATGACCGTTGTTTCTCTGGAAAGTTGCCTTGTGGAGATGGCTCTGTAACGTTCAGGGCAATGTGAAAAATGAAAATTGATGGTCCTTGCTGGAGGAGGAAAAGTTAGTCTTTTCTTCCCATGAGCCTGTGGTCCACCCCACAGGTATAGCACAACAGAATGCAGCTTCCAGGCTGCGATAGGCTTGGGACCTGTGCAGAGTACAGAACGAGAACTTGGAGAGGAGCTGGTCACTGCTATCCCGCCCTGAGACACCGCGAGGCACTTACCTTATCGCTCCCGTCCCTGTGTCAACAGCCAGGTCCTGCCCAGAGACACAGACAATGAACACAATGCAAACAACTTCCCAACAACCGACCCAGAATGCAGCAGCAATTGTGAGTTATTGAGAGCCTGAGGATCAAGCAGCCCCCACCTATCACAAATGCCCTGTTTCATTTACAAAATGCAAACCCAGTGATAAAATTATGAAGGACTGAATGACTCCCATCTCACAGCGCTAAACCTCCAAACACGGGACTATCCTGAGCACAGGATCCTGAGCATGGAGACTGGTTGCTGAGCAGGAAGCCAGCCCCAGCTGATGTGTTTTTAGTGCTGGCTGCTGGCTGCTGGATGCAATCTATTTTGCTCCTAAATCCGTCCAGCCTGCAGTGATTGCCTCAATCTCCAGCTCTCCTTGCCACTATCCATCCCCAATCCCTAATAAAGTCTCTTCCTACCATTTGCTTTGATCTCTTTCAACTGGCTCAGAAAAAAAAAAAATCGGAGCACCTATAACATTTTTTAAAGAGAACATTGTTACAATGGGTCCCTGTACTTTTCTGAACATGTTTGACCGAATGTCAGACATGAGAAGTTTCTTTCAACTAGCAGTTTTTATCATTCATTTTAAATGTTTATATTAGCATATAGTAATTATATACCATAATGAGTTTTGTTATGCAGTTTTCATGAATATATAGTGCATTTAAAACTTTTTGACAGTTTTTTATTTGTATAAGATGTACTTTATTCATAGTCCCTTCCCATCCCTCTGTCTTTCCCCAACTTCCCATACGTCTTCCACTGAACCTCTTCCTTCCTCCAACAAGTCCTTCTAACATTTTTTAAATTATTTTAATTTTTTTAAAATTTTTATTAGCATTTTCCATGATTATAAAAAAATCCCATGTTAATTCCCTCCCTCCCCCCCCAATTTCCCCTTTGAAATTCCATTCTCCATCATATTACCTCCCCATTACAATCATTGTACTTGCATATATACAATATCAACCTATTAAGTACCCTCCTCCCTTCCTTTCTCTTCCCTTTATGTCTCCTTTTTACCTTACTGGCCTCTGCTACTAAGTATTTTCATTCTCACGCGGAAGACCAGTCATCTGTAGCTAGGATCCACATATGAGAGAGAACATGTGGCGCTTGGCTTTCTGGGCCCTTCTAACATTTTAATGTAATGTTTATGTTGTTTTTGCCTTCCTTCATCATCCATGACATGTTGGTGGGCTCAATATTGTGGCCATATGACAGTTGCTGTGAGGTCATGAGTGCCACCACCTCATGTCCAGAATACAGCGTTCCACAGCTCTCCTCCCGCTGCCTCTCCCACAGTGTTCCCTGAGCCATGTCACTCTTTTCAATTATCTCCAAATGACACATTTACCAAGTAAAATAAATTTCAAGCACCTTAGGATATGAGGGTGAAAAATCTTCACCTACGCTTGGAATCACTTTAAAGAGTTATCAGTAGTAAGATTAGCATGTTTTAGTGATAGAGAGTTAAAGAAACCTTTCATAACATTCATTCTTCCTTTATCAATGCTAATAATAATGAAAGCTAGCACTTTCAAAGCCCTCTTTCCACTTTCTAACTCTTCCGAGCAATTTCCTCCCCATCATCTCTGGCCATGACTCTATCTGGTATGCTAATTAGCCACCTTTCCTTCTTCATTTCTCCTGAGAACCTGCTCTGTAATCTTTTCACACAAGTATTATATGTAATGTTCTGGGCTTATGAATGTTCAAAATGTAAATTTGGGGATTATAGATAAAAGGCAGTTTGAAGTACAGTAGAGAATTACAAATTGTCATTTTGTTATATTTTAACTCATAACTTAATTGCCTTCTCTCATCAAAATTATTTTTCTCTTATAAAAAAAAAAAACACTTCCAGAAGGTTTTAAGAAGTTTTTTCTCTTGGAATTTTGGACTTAAAACTTGATATTCCTATGCTTTTATACTCATGCATTTCTTTTTCAATTTTTTATGTATTAACTTGAGGGAAACAGAGAGAATGGGCATGCCAGGGTCACTAGCCATTGCAAACAAACCTTGTGCATCTGGCTTTATGTGGGTATTGAGGAATCAAACCTGTCCTTTGGCTTTGCAGGTAAGCACTTTGACCACTAAGCCATCTCTCTAGTCCATCCATGAATTCCTCTTAGCATTCAGTTTGCCTTCAGTCTCCTAAGATCTGAGATCTAAGTTTGCTACTATTTAGGGAGAATATCATCCCATCTCTTTCTCTCTCTCCTCCACTTTTTTTTATGGTGTTTTGAGGTAGAATCCTACTCTAGCCCAGGCTGACCTGGAATTCATTAGTCTCAGGGTGGCCTGAGACTCATGGCCCTCCTCCTATCTCTGTCTCCCAAGTGCTGGGATTAAAGGCGTGAGCAACCATGCCCGGCTTTTATTTTTGGTGTTCTTTTCTTTTCTTTGCTTTGCTTTCTGATGCTGCATCTCACTGCCACTCAAGCTGGCCTCGAACTCATTATATAGACCAAACTGGTGGCTTTGAATTGGATATCTTCCTGTCTTAGGACTGGATTATACACATGTGCCCCCACACCTAACTAATTTTCTTCCTTTTATAGAACTTTGTTCACATTTGTCAAACTTATTTTTGTACTTTTCATCTCTGAATTTTATTGTTCATTCTAGGAGATTTTGTAAACCTTATCTTCCATGTAAGAAATGTTGTTTTCTGTCATGCTTATTCCATTAGTCATCTTGCCCACTAAATTTTGTACTTTTGCAATCGTATTATTTATGTCATGTTTTCTTAGCAGTGAATCATAGTTTCCCGAAGTGTGTCTCCAGTTTTAGGCTCACCCATTCTCTTTTGGAATTTGTATCTTCTGAAGTCTCTCTCTGCTCAGGGTTATCTCTGTTCCTTCTCTGATCATTTGTTATAGATTTTTATCTTTGTACCTTTTTCATTCTTTTTGTTTGCCCTAAAGACTTGTGGTCCTGATGTCTGTGCACTTAATGGATGCAGTTCTACTTGATTAAAGTAAGCAATTGCAATGGGTTTCCTGTGCATTTATGTAAGTATTCCCCCATACCTCTCAAAATAGACAACCTCTCTACAGCAAAGATAGGCTCCCTGTTCTATTGGAGGAATACTGTGTACTCATAGACGGGAATATGAGCAACCAAGCTATGCAAGGATTTCGATTATATTGTGAGCAATAACTCAAAACACAGAAGTAGCTAGATGTCAGTGTGTTGGCTGAGTGTGTGTGTCTGTGAGTGAGTGTGTGTGTGTGTGTGTGTGTGTGTGTGTGTGTGTGCACACGTGTTAATGAGTGTCATTTGAATGAGTTCTAAAGCCACCAAGAACTCTCCCATACTTTTCTCTCAGCTTTCTACTCTAGGATTTCATCACGTCTGACTGGTAAGTTCCACAGCTTTACAGAAAGCAGCCTTCAGACTTTGTCAAAGCTGTGTGTAAAGGTGCCTCTGGACGGGCAGGGGAAACTGAGATTTAGAATACTGTTGCTAATTGATTTCTGTGATGACTGCCATGGCCAGGCCTATCTGTGGATATTTACAGTCTGGCCAGGGGGCACATGTTAGAGATTCTCTGGGCTATGCAGAAACCCTTGCTTGTCTTTGGTTCCTGTGACTGTGACTTTCCATTTCTGCCCCCCGGGCCACATTACATCAACTCCATCCACTTTATGTTTATTTTTCCAGAAGAGGTAAGAATTTATTTTTTTCTTTATTAGTTATGTACATACTCAGTGTGTATATAGTCATGTTGGTGCCATCATTAGCCTCCTCCCTGTCCTGCCTCCCCGAAGGGACCCTCCTCATTGGGGAATGTGGGTCATGCATTATGGGAGTAGCCATCAGTTATGAGGCAGAGGCAATGTCTCTGTGCATCATGTACCAACTTGTGGCTCTAACAATCTTTCCGTCCTCTCTTCCACAAATTTCTCTGAACTGAGTTGGGTTTGTTTTATGTCTACTTCAGTGATGAGGTCTTGGGAGCCTCTGTGTCTCTGGATATCTGGTTTGGTGGGAGTTGACTATTCTCTGTGTCTATCTCCTTCACCATTGTGCTGATATTAGGTTCACCAAGAAAGCAGCACTCTTGCTCATTTCCCCAACTATTCTATGGTTTCAGCTGGGTCCCTGGTAAGGTGCATCCATCTGAAAAAGAGAAGCAGATTCTCTAACAGGGAGTGAAGTCAGCACTTGATAAATGGGATAATCATTATAATTTTAGAGAAAGTTTAAGAGGTGTAGGCCCTCTTGTAGCTCAAGATTGGTGGGAGCTTGATATTGGAGAGTGAACTCATTTTTTGGATATGGTTCTGACTTGCTTCCCAGTTCCAGCTATGGGTTCCATTCCACTGCGTGGATCTGTTAGCCAATTCAAGAGCACTTGGTTACCCATCATGGCTGTGTGCCATTATTGCACTTGAGTGAGCGTCATGTCAGGTTGTTTGCTGCTGAGTAGCTTAGACCATGAGTTGCTTGGACAGATATTGGCCACTTTCTCCCAGTAGCTCATGTAGTACCTTCTAGCAATAGACAAGCTAACTGTCTGGGGACTGGCTCTCTTCCAGATTCCAGCCAGGTCTCTCTATGTTCATACTAATAACATACAGTGTCTCTGGCAGTAGGGTCTTACTATTAACCATTGGTGGGTAATCAAGTGCTCTGACAGAAATCTGTATTCTTTTGGGAAACCATGTAGGTCTCTATGATCAACAGCTTATTGTGGATGTTAAATGCATTCTTGTACTAGGAGTTATAGGCCAGCTCCAAGGGAAAAGAAGGACGAAAAAGATAGGTAATATGTAAGAGAAAGAGAGAGAGAGAGAAACAAGAGAAGATTAAGGTTAGTCTTCATAATACCCACTCCAGGGCCCTTTGACTCAGGTGTTCCCTCTAAGGACCTGATGAAGGTTCAACATTTTAGTCTGTCTTTCAGGATATAGGATTTTATGGTACCAGTTCAATTTGGGTCAAGTTTTGTGCCCCCCAGCTTTTCCCTCCCCTCCTGCCCCACCCTCCCTATTGTCCAGTCCTCGAGATGCCTATTTTAGATATGTCAGCATCTCAAGTAGATTCAGATTAGGAGCCACAGATGAGTGAGACTATGCAATGATTGTCTTTCTGTGATTGGGTGAGTTTGCTGAGAATGATCTGTTCCAAGTTTGACCATTTTTCTTCAAATTTCATTGTGACATTTTTCCTTACTGCTGTGTAGAATTCCATCATGCAGATATACAATATCTTGGTTATCCATTCCTCTAATGATGGACATCTGGGTTTGTTCCAGTTCTTAGCTATTATGAATTGAGCAGATATAAACATGGTTGAACAAATCTCTGTGAAATGAGGCATGGAGCTTTTAGAATAAATGCCCAGTAAGGGAATAACTCCATCTATTGCTAACTCTACCTTTTTAAAACTCTTCATATTGTTTTCCAAAGTGGTTCTACCATCTTACATTCCCACCAACAATGAATGAAGGTTCCTATTTCTCCATATCCTCACCAGCATTTGTTTTAATTTGATTTTTTAATGTTTGCTATCCTTACTGGGATCAGGTGGAACCTCATAGTTGTTTTAGTTTGCATTTCCCTTATGATTAGGGATAATGATCTTCAAACAAACTCTAGATGAATGTGCCCCCTTGTGTAACTGGCTCATGTGGGCCCTGGAGAATCAAACCAGGATCCTTTGGCCTTGTAGCCAAAAAACTAAACTGCTAAGCCATCTCTCCAGCCCCTGGATACTTCTTTTGGGGGAGGTTTTTGATGACCTTTTCAATCGTGATGGGTGTGATAAGTTTGTTTAGGAAATTAATCTACTCTGAGTTTAGCTTTTGTATGTGGTATGTGTCAAGAAATTCATTCATTTCCTCCATATTATCCAGTTTTGTGGAGTAGAGTCTTTTGAAATAAGTCCTGATGATTCTCTCAATTTCATTTATATCTATTGTGATCTCTCCTTTTTAATTTCTAATTTTGTCAAGTTACATGTCTTTTTTAAAAAGTCTTTTTTAAAAAGTACTTATTCATTTACAAGCACAGAGAAAATGAGAGGGAGAGAGACAAAGAGGGAGAATGGACACACCAGGGCCTCCTGCTTCTGCAAACAAACTCCAGACCCATGTGGCACTTTCTGCGTATGGCTTTATGTGGGTACTGGGCAGTTGAACTCGGGCAGTTAAACATTACAAAAAAGTTCCTTAAATGCTGAGCCATTTTTCCAGCCCCACCAAGTTTAATCTTTAAATACATAAATTATAGCAAGCTGAACACAATAATCTTGGTGAGAGATATAAAATTAATTTTGTATTACAAATTGAATTTAACTTTATGAAAAGAAAATAAACTAACATTTTTAGTGTTTTTTTTTTTCTCTTTTTAAAAACATTTTAAGGTCTGGAGAGATGGCTTAGTGGTTAAGCACTTGCCTGTGAAGCCTAAGGACCATGGTTCAAGGCTCGTTTGATTTAATCTCTACCATATTGTGGTTGTTTATGTGGTTTGGTGTTTGCTTGGACTTTGTAGTTTTTTGTGCCTTCTCTGAGTTTAGTTATTGTGATCTTTTTATTGTAGGCCCTTGAGGTTGGTTATTTGACTGTTCTCTGTGGAGACTTCCCTGAAGTACTCTCTGCAGGTTTGGCTTTGTAATCATATAGTTGTAAAACTGAGTCTTATCATGGAAAGGTTTTCTTTCACCATCTATTATGAGGGATATTTTGCTGGGTAGAGTAGTTTGGGTTGGAAGCCATAAGTTCTTAGACTTTTCAGTGTGTCCTTGCAGGCCCTTTCTGGCTTTCAGGGTTTCCATTGAGAAGTCTGAAGTAATTCTGATGGAGTTATCTTTATATGTAATATGTTGTTTCTCCCTAGCTGCTTTTTGGACTTTCTCTTTGTTATTGATGTTTAGAGTCTAAATATGTCTTGAAGAATTTCTCCTTTGGTCCAGTGTGTTTGGAGCTCTATTAGAATCTTGTAACTTGATGGGACTTTCTTTTGAGAGAGTGGGAAATTTTTCTTTGATAATTTTGTTGAATAAGTTCACCATGCCTTTGGTCTGAATTTCTTCCCCTTCTAGTATTCCCATGATCCAAATGTTGGGATGTTTAAGGGTATCCCACAGTTCCCTCATGTTCTATTCCCAAAATTTTTGAATTTATTGAAACTTTTGGACTCATGAACTGTTTCTTCTGTTTCACCTTCTGCTGGGCTCTGACGGCGGGTAGGTAGTGCTGAGGAAGGACCAGGCCATCTGGTTCCTCCCAAGGGGTTGAGGAGAAGGGTGGATATCAGACGACTCAGAACCTCTTTTAGTCACCAGAGAAAAACCACACTGAGTCAGGAGTCCTGTGGAAGCAGGAACTCACTTTATTGTTACAAGCAGTTGCCTACATAATGCTGGGAATGAAGGCGGGGATTTTAGGATGGGGAAGAGGTAAGGGCCAATAGTAAACTGTGACTATTGAAATGATAATTCCAACTCCTGCACAGAAGTAGCAGGCAAGAATCCATTAGGTGTCTTGCTGAGTCCTAGCTGGCCAGAGACAGGTCGCCAAACTTTAGCTAGGCTCAGGAAGTTGCACTAGGCCTCACGCCTGGCCCTCTCAAGGCCCAACACCTTCCAGTTCTGAGTTTCTATCCTCCACATGGCTGACTCTATCCTTGAGAGCTTCTCTAGAGTTTTGGACTTGTTCAATTTGGTTTGTATTTTCTACTGCCTTTTTCTGTATAGTTTCTATCCCCCTGTTGAGTTCCCTTTTCATGCCATTTTCTGATTTTCTTAATACTTCTTGGATTTCATCCTTGCATTTATTTATGTCTTCATTGAGCTTAGCTGGTTGTTTGTTGAGGTCCTCTTTTTTTTTTTCACTCTCCTTCAGAACATTTTACTGTCTTTTGAACCCTTCCTGGTTCTGTTCTAGTAGGTCTAATCTCATGAGGACAGCATTCATACAATTACTGGCCCTTTGTTGATTTTCTGCAAGTTCTACTAATTGCTTGGCCAGGGTTGTATTGCTTGTGTCTTCATTTTGGAGTCCTGATCTATTGTCTCTTCTAGGTTTTGATTAGAGACTTCCATTGTGGGACTGAGCAATCTTGTTGGATTGACTTGCATTTGATTTTTCATGTTACTCCTTTTGTGCTGTAGTCTGCCCATCACAGTATAGGAATCTTATTTAATTTAGGAGGAAACTGTAGTGTCTTCCCTGATTGAAGTGTCTTCAGTGATTATTCCCTCTTATGTTTGTTTCTACTAGGCTTCTGGTGGCAATAGGGCCTCCCTGCTCAGAAGGAAGGAGCGTATGAGGCTCTGATGGGGTCCACGGACCTGATGAAGGGACTTGTTGTTCTATGGTTCCGGGTACAGGAGTGTATGGTCAGGTGTTACAGGGGACAGGAGGTAAGGGGGAATGGGACAAAGCATGCTGGTGATGTGGCTGGGCTGTGGAGGAGGGGAAGATGGAAGTGCATGGTGGTTCCCTGATGCTTAGGGATGAGGGACTGGGACAGTGGTCCTTTGGGACTGTTTAGCAGGGAGTGGATGGGACTTCCGGATCCTCTGACACGGCAGGGCAGGAATGTGTGACTGCTGAGGGTCAGTGATGTGTGAGAAGGGTGATGCCCGGTGATGCTGGTGGGAAGGGGAGGGAGGCGTGAAGCCTGCTGGCGTGGGTCTGCACACTGATTTGTGCAGCAGCAAGAGGGGCGGCATTCACATGCGGAGCTCCCCGTGCCGGGAGACCCTCAGGTGTGGGGAACGCTACCTTGACCAAAACTCTCCCTGCTTTGTTTTCATACAGTTCCTGAACATGAGTTTTTCTCTTCATAGTTTTAATTTTATTCTTGTAAAATATTTCATTCAGTGAAGTGAGATCTTGGTCAGGAAAGAAGATGGATGACTTGTTCACATTGTGATCTTGAACTTCCCACACCTTCATTAATCTTAATATTACCTGGCCTAACATGTGGATTTAAATTAGTGACCATTTAACATTGCAGTATGCTAATTTCTACTAAATTCTTATCAAAGGCGTCTCTGTTTCAGTCAGAGGATAGTGTACAGTTATGACTGACTGAAAATAAAATTTAAACTATTATGTTAGAAATATCTTAAATAAATATAAACAAAGTTAAAGAACTGATATGTCTAATATTTGAAAACAGGCATGAGCTCAATGTAGCCAATAAAATAACAAGGGCTTTAATTAAACTAACTTAGAAGAGAAAATAAACTATGTCTTCCCTAATGGTGAAGAGCACTAGAATAAAGTAATTATTACAAAAGGTGAAAGGTACTGAATCAACTCTACATATAGAAAGAGCAAGGTAGGGCTGGAGAGATGGCTTAGTGGTTAAGGTGCTTGCCTGCAGAGCCAAAAGACCCAGGTTCAATTCACCAGTACCCACATAAAGTCAGATACACAAGGTGGAGCATGCATCTGGAGCTTATTTGCATTGGTTAAAGGTTCTGGCATGTCACCGCCCCACCCCATATATATTCTGTCTGCCTCATTCTCAAATAAATAAACAAAATATTTTGGAGGGTGGAGCTGTGGGGTTAAGGTGCTTGCCAGCAAAGCCAGAGGACCAGAGGATACAGGTTCAGCTCCCCAGTACCCATATAAAGCCAGACACACAAGGTGGTTCATGTATCTGAAGTTCATTTGCAGTGGCTAGAGGCCCTGATGCTCCCATTCTCCCCCCCCCCTTTCTCTCCCCTTACCTCTTGCTCTCATTGTCTCAAATAAATTAATAATAAAAAATTATTTTTTGAGCCAGGCTTGGTGGGACATGCCTTTAATCCCAGCACTCAGGAGGCAGAAGTAGGAGGATTGCCGTGAGTTCAAGGCCACCTTGAGACTACATAGCTAATTCCAGGTCAGCCTGAGCTAGAGTGAGACCCTACCTCAAAAAAAAAAAAAAAAATCTTTTTTTAAAGAATGAGCCAAATAGAGGATTAGAGAAAGTTATGGAAAGATGCTAGTTAAAACTCTGTATGTGTGAGTGATACTAATTACTGATTGCTAATCAAAATGCCAGACATTGGTATAAAACAGCCACAATTATACATATGCCTATTAATTGAGAGTTTATATGTCCAAGGTACTCATGATACAGTTTCTCACAACATATCAGGAAAAGAATTCTCACATCTTACCATGAGCCAGCATTAGAAACAGATATTCAAATCCTCCATCCGGTATTTAGTACCTTGAGTCTTTGTAATATCTTATTATGTTCATATTGCCTAAAAAGAAAGAGCCAGATTTTTTTTCTACTTTAGATACAGGCTTCCATTCAATTTGAATACATAACATATAATTTAAATTATTACAATCATTTCTAATGAAATACTAATAAAACACACTACATGAGATAACAGAAGAGCTAACCAGTTTAAAATCAGCAAACTTCACTATAAGAATCCTATCTACCAAATGTTGTACTATTATCTAGCATATTGTGTATCAATCAAGTGAGAAGTAACAGGCTATCAAGTTAAGAAAATTAATGTTTCTTCTTATACTACTGGATGAACTGAGTCAGTCAAATGTCAGCCTATGGATTCAGTTTTATTGTGCTGTGTTTTGTTTAACTGTAGAGCCCTTCAGAGTGTATGCTTTCTGAGTCAGAAAAGGAGCGCCCTCCTTTTGAACAAGTCTTGTGACAGGAAGTATTCATTGGGAACAAGTAGTGAGTTTTACCAGTTTTTGCTTTCCAGCAAGAAACCCAACAACTAGGGAAGAAGAAACCAAACAGTACTTCCTTCCGCCCAAGAGGATTTCCTCTTATTTTGTTTGGATTGTTAAAGCTATCTTTCATCTTTCTTTGGTCATGTTGCCAGAAACTTCGGAAGCATCTAAAGCTAATAAATATCATCTATTGTTGCAGAGGAATGAGTACATGACCAAGTTAGTCTTTCTGTGGATCAACATGTGAAGTGGAAGTAGGATGAATAGTGGAAAACCCAAAGGGAAAAAAGAAAAAGAAGAAAAGTACTCTTTGATGTAATCTTAGCTCTCATTAAATAAAAAAATAATAATAATAATAACTAGGAAGTAAACCATCCTACTTTTTGTCAAAAACAGGTTTTATGAGGAAGAAATTAGCTCCTCAGTGGTGAAAATGATGGGTGTCTCTAACGGATATAAGAATACTAATTTTGTCTCATTTTATTTTATTTTATCTTTTGTTGGTTTTGTAGCAGTGCCTTGCTATATGTCACCAGGCTGGCCTTAAACTATGTAGCACAGATTGGCCTTGAACTCAGTATCCTCCTACCTGTAGTTTTAAAGTGATGATACTATAAGCATATGTCACTAAGGCCGGATCCAGAATACCAATTCTCGTTTAGCATTCAAACATTCCTTGCTTAAATTATAAGCATACTTTTTTTTTTTTAACAGAGCTGATAGCTCAAAAAAGACCAATTAAACTAATTTGTCATTTTGAGGGTAGATTACTACAGAATTATTAACAACAAACCAGGAAAATGTTATACTGGTCTAAACTTCATAATGATAATAATTTATAATTGAATTGTGTATTTTAAGATTGTTTCATATCCTATGCATGGTAAAAAATGATTGCTTTTCTTAGTAGATGTTCGTGTCTTTTGATACAGTAATTAGAAATTATTTTCAATATATTTTTCAATACATTTTCACAGACATGAGTCAAATTTCTAAAATATATCTTATTTACTTATTTATTTGAGAGAAAGATGGAGAGAGAAAGAAAGAAAGAATGGGTGTACCAGGGCTTCTAGCCACTGCAAACAAACTCTAGCCACATGTTCCCCCTTGTGCATCTGGCTTATGTGGGTCTTGGAGAATTGAACCGGGATCCTTTGGCTTTGTAGGAAAATGCCTTAGCCACTAAGCAATCTTTCCAGCCCACAAGTCAAAATTTTTAAAAAGTACTTGTTTGGTAATGGCATTTACTTTGTTCTGACTACTATTAGAATTTTGTGTGATCTTTTATATGCAAGAAAAAGAGACAACATTAAAGAGTCCAAATATCTCCCACTGAGTCTGAATAATGCTTCAAACCTTAACTTATTTTTCTTTTTTTACACACAAAGAAATTAGGACCAGGAGATTGGGAAATGCTGTTATCATTAGACAAGGGGGCATTTTTTAGTCATGGAGCTGAAACTGAAGTCTAGGTCTCTCACTTAGTCGATTAGCTTTTCCACAATACCATGATGCACCTCTTTAATTTACAAACACAAAAGAAGCACATTAAGTGAGATGCTAAAAGAAATTCAGTCATGAGAAGCTTCCAAGGAAACATAGTTGTATATTAGCATTGAAGAGGAAGGTTTTTTTTTCTTCTATTACAGTTATTGTAAAATCATGTTTTAGAATTTAGTTTGGTTAATTTATGGGTCTCTCTGTAAGAGTCATAGTCATATTCCTAGATGTGCAAGTACTATTATTAAGTCCTAAAAAAATCAAATTTCTTTGTTTTTGTTCACCAGATACTATTCACATTCTATTTTTTTTTTCCTGTATAACCTACTTTCCAACCTGATGTACTGCCATAAATCAAGCAACGAACCTATCGTAATAAATCATTACTAGCTTTTCAAAATATAAAACCCCAGAAGGCTATACATAGAATGGAGTCCTTCAAAACCAAGACCCTAACGCCAGCCGGTTACCACGGCAGCCTTGTTTGGGATGTTGGCATGGCAGTGACACTGATAGCACTATTAGCTGGTAAGTGACCACACCTACTTAAGATTTGAATAAAACTGCAACAGAAGGGGACTGGAGAGATGGCTTAGCAGTTAGGGCGTTTGCCTGCAAAGCCAAAGGATCCTGGTTCAATACTCTAGGACCCACGTAAACCAGCTCTCTCTCTCTCTCTCTCTCTCTCTCTCTCTCTCTCTCACACACACACACACACACACACACACACACACACACACACACACACTAGGTTTCAAGGCAACAGAAGTTCCTGGGGCAGGCAGATAGACTCCAGCTTTCAGTGCCGGGAGCTGAGGGCTAGGATACAGAAAGGGATACCTGGGCCACCAGTTCACCCCTCTGTAACCTGCTTTCAATTTCATGTACGAGCATTCTTGTCTCAGTTATTTACTCTCTGCTGTGAAGGTTTTGGAGAACAGGGCTCAAATAGGCAAATAAATAATGCAGTAACTTCTGTAGAGACAAAGATCAGTGTGGTGAACAGGAAGCCACAGATTCATTGGAAGAAAGTCTAAGAGGGTCAGAGACCCTTTCTAGCTCAGAAAGTCTATTAGTTTAACTTCTAAAGCCAAGGGGAGATTTTTATGAAACCCAGCAGAATTTAAGCCACGAAGAAAAGGAGAATAATGGCAATAAAAGTATTTTATCTAGTTTGCCCTTATTGAAAAATCCACAGGTAAAGACACAATAAAAATATAATGGTGGGTTTAATTCAGTAAGGCTGTATAAAGGAGAATATGGCAAAGGGATAGGATATTACAGGGGTTTGAAGTTTTAAAATAAGAATTCTCTTGCATATAGTACCAGATGAAGGAAGTGTAACTCTGAGCCATCCTCCCAGAGTTTTGTTTTGGTCAGCCATTTGTGTTTGTAAATTTGCTTTCATGTGTGTGTATATGTGTGTGTTATGTATGTGTGTACATGCCTTTGCCCATACCAGGTTTGTTTGGTTTTGTTTTTTTTTTTAACCACTGCAGACAGAATACAAGATGCTTGCTCCACTTTTTATATTAGACTTTATATGGGTAGATTGGAAATTGAACCTGTAGTGACAGGCTTTGAAAGCAAGAGCCTTTAACCACTGAGAAATCCCCATGGCCCTAGTCACTGATTTATGATTGAAATATAGTGAAAAGGAAACTCAAATAGTATATTTATTCTTCAAATTGTATATGAACAGACAAGTCTGACTTTAATCCCCTCGTATGTCTGTAATATGTAAGGGAATGGAATGAAAACCAGTTGCCTTAAATAGCTGAACTGTCTACAGCAGTCTTCACACACAAAGTGTTTAGCTAAAATGGAAATGTAGTCAATTTAGTGTAACCACTCTGAAATGTCTCCTTTGTGAGTTAGTGATCATATACACAAATATTCACAAGATAAGAAAATGTTTCAATGCACAAAAACATAAAGAAACCTAAAAGATCATTTTCTCCTGAAGCACATGTCCTTCCTAATATTAAATTTCATATGTGTGTGTGTGTGTGTGTGTGTGTGTGTGGCAGCAGTTTCTCATGCATCCACAAGAAATAGCTTACATTATTAGACAAAAAATGTTGTTGGTGCTTAATAATATATAATGAAAAAATAATTATAAGAAATCATAGAATTAATACACATAGATATAAAACTGCAAAGATTTAAATCAGCAGCATGATTCTTGTAAGAAAAGTAGGGGCCTGAGGATTTGGCTGATTTGGCAAAGTATTTGCCATGCAAACATGAAGCCCCAAATGTGGATCCCCATCATGCACATAAAGGCTGAGCATGGCTGTGTGCACCTGTCACCCCAGGGCTGGCGAGGCAGAGGCGGGGAATCCCTGGGCTTGGCAAACAGCCATTTTAGCCCAACTGATGAGCTCAAGGTTCAGTGATAGACCCTGTCTTTAAAAAATAAAATAGAAAACAATTGACAAAGACATCTGATGTTCACCTCTGGCCATCATACATACGTACACATGTACACCACATATGCACACACACACATGGAACTAGGAGAAGCCTAAATGGAGTGAGGGGGAGAAAGAAGGGTACCAAGCATGGTGAGCAGAAGACTCAGGAGGGAAGCTGAAAATTCACATACTTCTTGGGAGAATGTAAAACTATTTACATAGTTCAGAAGTGATAGTAATGATATTGACAAAACAATCCATATGGAAAAAGTATTAGAAACCTCAGGATTCAAAAAGAAATACCCCAATAAACATTTAGATTTCAAGGATAAATTACAACCCAAGAAGCAACCTAGAGAAAAGTGATCAATAATATAATACTAGCCTAAGCCTTTTCTTCTGCACAAACAAATGCAAGCCAGGAAATATGGGAACAATAAATTCCATTTCAAAAACAGTATTTCCTGGATTATAAGTATGCCAACTAAATTATCCTCCATTTCAAGATAAAAACTCAAGAAAAGGTTACAGGAGGATATTCTGCAGACTACAAACATCGGAGCACTTATCACCCTTTTATTTTTCTGAAGTGCTCCTAATTTATCTTATTTTTTACAGAGAGAGAGAGAGAAAATTGGCATGTCAGAGCCTCAGCCACTGCAACTGAACACCAAATGCTTGTGCCACCTAGTGGGCATGTGCAACCTTGCACTTACCTCACCTTTGTGCATCTGGCTAACGTGGGATCTGGAGAGTAGAAAGTGGGTCCTTAGGCTTCACAGGCAAGCACCTTAACCACTAAGCCATCTCTACAGCCCCAGGGCTCCTAATGTTAATATAAACACATCCTGTACAATATTTGAGACATATAAAATATAATTTATTTTTTATCTGACTTTCAAATATGAATTGATATCTTATATTTAACCTGACAACTCTATATGTTAATGAATTCAATTGGGAAAAAGGACCAAATTAATTATAACAAAAGAGTTTTCAAATAGGTGTGGATTTAAGCTACCATGTAGAACCTTCCATATAGAAGCCACCACAATGATATCAATAGTGACCTCCTCTGAGATAGTGACACCAAAACAGCTAGGTCCCCTCAAGAGGTCTATTCTCTCTGGAATTCCTGAGTGCGTGGGGGTGTCCCAGCACATCCAGGGACTACCTGAAACATAGGAGGACCGTCCCCTCTGTCACCATCAGCTAATAGAAGCATGCCCCTGATTTGTTTTGCCATCTAGGAGATTACTAGAGTGTATCACTGCCTCATTGCAGAAAAAAAGTTCCAAAAGATCTATTTTTTTTTTCCACCAAACACACAAGTCACCTTCACTCTCAGGTTCTAAAGTAGAACCTCAGCCCTCTTCTTGAATGAAACATTCCTGTGATCTTAATGGTTATGCTGAAATTGCACTGCATTAGCAGCTCCTGGTTGGAACTTAGTCATTTTATTATCGCCAAAGAGCAAGCTGGAGGTATCTTTCTCTATTTGCTGATAGCTCTTTCTCCTAGGCATGAACCCTTCCTCCCACTAAGAGCTGAATAGCTCTCTCCCTACTGGGCAGAAGTAGCACTGAGTGGAAGAGATGAATGAATGAATGAATGAATGATAACTCTAGCCGAAGCTCACACACAGCACACAGCTGAAGAGCATCAACAGGAAAGAGCGCTAGCGTGTGCTAAGCGAACCCTGGCAAACCAGCCAAACTCCAGGTGTCTCACTTTAGTAATATGAAATTGGCTTGAGGGCTGGAGAGGCAGCTCAGTGAGTAAAAATACTGACTTGCAAAGCCTGATGGGCTGGGTGCAATTCCCCAGTACCTATGTAAAGTACAGCCAAATGCACAAAGGGATACATGCATCTGGACTTCACAGTGGCAAGAGGTCCTGATATACCCATTCTCTACCCCCTCTCTCAAATAACTAAATATTAAAATTAGTCTTAGCATTATATGGCTTACTGTGCAATCCCTGAATTAAAGCTATAACATTACCTGTTATTTCTGTCTTTATGTTCTACAGTTATATTAAAATCATTAATATCATCTTCAAAAAAAAAAAAACTTTAGACCATAATATTCAAAACAGGCCAAGAAAATCCAGCACTTTCTACAGTGTTGTACACTGCTTACTGATTAGGAAATCATGGTGCCAAATCACTCTAAGACACAAACTACTGCTTGTTGAATAATCTTACTTCCTTCAGCAGAAGCTGATCACCAACTTTGTGTATAAGAATAAAACCTTTTAGGATGTCAAACAACTTGCTATTTGATTATCAAAAAGAAAATGCAGGCCTGGAGAAATAGTTTAGCAGTGAAAGCACTTGCCTGCATACCCTAAGGATCCAGGCTTGATTCCCCAGTTCTCACATAAGCCAGATGCACAAAGTGGTGCATATATCCAGAGTTCATTTGCAGTGGCTGGAGGCCCTGGTGAGCCCATTCTCTCTCATTCTCTCTCTCTCTCTCTCTCTCTCTCTCTCTCTCTCTCTCTCTCTCATAAATAAATACCAAACAAATAAGAAGGAAATGAATTGTGATATGCATTAAACGTTTATATTGTAATATCTTCAATGACAATGACAAAAATGACAACACAGGTTTTCTAAATTTCCCAACTAACACATGGTCGAAAAGGAAAGGTTTGTAACGATCACAATTAATTAAAGATGGAGCTAAGAATTCAGCTGTGCAGTTGCAGTCAGGCGTGCTTTGCAAGCCAGCTCTTCCTGAGGAGCACTTCTTAACCCCGCCTCTGCTTTTCCTTTAGCCTTCTCTATATGACTGTTTGCTAAAGCCAAAATTAGGACAGAATTTGCAACACAGTTTCTGTACTTGTACGTGCAGTTTCCAACATTTTTCACCTTTTTATGGCTGATGAGTTTCCCTTCAAATGTCTACATTCCCAAACCTCTTCTGTCGGGTTCAATTAAGTACTGTTGGTAACAATGCTGGATATCAGGACCTGCTTGATTCTCCCTCTCCTTAGTGACTACCAAATGCAAGAAACAGACATAATCCTGGGGGCTGGAGAGATGGCTTAGCGGTTAAGTGCTTACCTGTGAAGCCTAAGGAGCCCTGTTCAAGGCTCAATTCCCCAGGACTCATGTAAGCCACATGCACAAGATGGTACATGCATCTGAAGTTCATTTGCACTGGCTGGAGGCCCTGGCGCACCTATTCTCTCTCTCTCTATGTGCTTATTTCTTTCTCTGTATGCCTCTCTATCATATAAATAAATACATAAAATCTTTTTTAAAAATAGAAATAGATTTAACCAGAAAATACAGAATACAGGGCTGGATCAATGGCTTAGCAGTTAAGGCGCTTTCCTGCAAAGTCAAAGGACCCAGGTTCAATTCCTTAGGACCCAGATGCACAAGGTGGTGCATGTGTCTGGAGTTTGTATGCAGTAGCTGGAGGCCCTGGCACACCCGTACTATCTCTTTCTTTTTTTTCTTTCTCAAATATATAAACTAATTAAATAAATTTAAAAATAAAGTCTCAGAAACCATTTGAGAAAAAGATAAATTAAGGAATAATCTACTACCAAACCAAGTGAGGCAGTCATTTGCCTGCAGAAGATACAATACTCCCTCAAGTTTTGCCACAGCTCCCATGCCCTTCATGTGAACACAGGATCTACATTTGCCAGCTTAAAGTGCCATGCACAGCTTTCCTTAAAACTGGGTTAGTCTCTTGTTCTTATCATAGTGTCTACTTTCCCTGCCATCCACTCAAATACCTATGGAAAAAATTTTAAATTGAACGGCCTTTAGAGAGAAGGAGCAACTGTTAACTGAGTGATTTAATTCTTTGATTTGTAGAAAAGATTTTTATATGGACAAATGGAAATGTGCAATTTGAGCGTCATCCTGGGCCAAGGAATATATGTCTATGACCTTCAAATGGTTAAGTTTCAAAGTGCCAAGAAGAAAGGTTAAACAAAAGGAGGCCACTTTATTATACTCACTGGGCTTGAACTACATACTGGTTGTTCCTTGTGTAAGTATGTATAGAAATTTCCCTGCCCAGATTAGTATCCCAAGTTAAATAGCAGGCTAAACTTAGTGTTCAATGGAAAAATATATAATGGGCTAACCCAATAAAAACTTTGAACAGCCATAATATTCCAGAATTTTAAAGTTCTCTAGTTGTTTGATTAAAGCAAATTAACAAATATAACTCACACCCAATGTCACTCATTGTATGATTTTCATCTAACTTATAATTGTTTTAATTCCTCATTAAACTACTGCCAAAGAGTTGTACTTAGCCACTTCCCACACAGAAAATCTCCACACACTTTTGACCACATTTCATATAAACAAACAAAAAAGTTAGTCCTCTTTGAGAATCACAACATCTTGTTTTTTATTTCAAACCATCCAAATAGTAGAAGAATCATGTAATTTACAGAGCATACTGATAGTATTCAATATAGATTCACATTTTTGTTTAAGAATCCAGAAAAAACAATAAAAACAGTGTGGCTCTTTTCAAAATCTTGTTTATGAAAGCAGACAGAGACTAAGTCTACTGTGTCTAAATTTACATATGCTAATATTTAATGAAAACTTTTTTGCACGTGTATGTAACAGAGGTTCATATGTGTGTGTGAGAACATGAGTCCAGAGATCAACGTCAGGTTTCTTCCTCAATTTCTCTACCAAAATAATTTTGGACACAGGATCTCTCACTGAACCCAGAGTTCACTGAGTTGGCAAGGGTACCTGTCCAGCAATTCCTAGAGGTTCTCCTGTCTCCTGTGTGGTCATTACAGGTGCACACTGCCACATCTGGCTTGTATGTGGACGATGGGGAATCACACTCGGGCCACTATGTTTGCCCTTCTCAGAAAGTACTTAGTAAACTGAACTATCTTCCCAACCAGAAAATTTTTATGAAGTATGAGGTAAGTATCGATTTTTCTACAAGGGCCCTATATTTGTTGGGTAGCTAGACAGACATTTAGGAAGCTTGAAGGCTATTGAGGCTGGTCCCCTACATCCTGAGCATTTTTGCATGTCCTTAAGATTTAAAATACCATGGGAAATGGAGGTATCAGGATTTTGTTGAGGCCCATTGAGGGAAAGTTTCTCTTGGTCAGAGAATAGGATCTGAATCCTACACTTGATTCTAGGTAGGGATATGGCATTCTGAGCTACCCAAAATATAAGATTACAAAACATACTATGTTCCCTCACTTGGAGATAATCCAACTGAGCCTGTCAATCACCTGGACAGGAACCAAGAGATCACCTTTGAGGAAAGCTGATTCACCTGGAGACATGCTAAGAAGATGGGAGATACAACCATCTCCTTAAAGAAAATGAGATCATGTGCTTGTGACCACGTAAGCCCCTCCTCCAATGCACTTGCTTGAAGATCTTGATGACTCAGCATGCCCATGTTCTGAGCTGGAACTCAAAAGGGATAAACTTCCATTTTATCCCTTTTCTACATCTTTGGACCCTGGCCAACCTCCTGAGTGTGTTTGCACTGACACCCTGAACTTTGACATTTTTTTCTTGATCAAGCTTTGCCTTCCTCACAACTCATCATCCATGTACTTCATTCCTCACTGGTGGGAAAGAACGATTTGACAGTGAGAAGATTTGCAACATGTTTATATACTGGTTAAAAAAAAAAGCCTAGTGTTCTACAGAAAGCACATTTCCTGTTTGATAAAATGGATTTTTCATTTTGTGTGCTTATGTGTGTGCATGCACATGGGGGGGGCAGACATGCACACATGTATGTGCACATGCATGTGGAGACAACATCATGTGCTATCCACCTTTGTTGAGATGGGGTATGTCATTGGCATGGAGCTCATAAAATGAGCTAGACTATTTAGTTAGTAAGCCTCAGGAATTCTCCTGTCTCCATCTCCCCAGGGCTGAGATTTCAAGAATATACCATTATGTCTGGCTTTATTTTTCTTTTAAACATAGGTGCCTGTGATCAAACTAAGGTCCTCATGCCTGTAGGGTAAGCATTTTACTAACTGAGCTAGTTCCCCAAGCCTAACATCTGAACTTTCATTAAAAAATAAAGGTTGCCGGGCATGGTGGTGCATGCCTTTAATCCCAGCACTTGGGAGGCAGAGGTAGGAGGATCACCATGAGTTCGAGGCCACCCTGAGACTACATAGTGAATTCCAGGTCAGCCTGGGCTAGAGTGAGACCCTACCTCGAAAAAAAAAAAAAAATTAAATTAAAAAATAAAAATAAATAAAGGTTGGAGGGATAGCTTAGCAGTTAAGAAGCTTGTCTATGAAACCAAAGGACCCAAGTTCCATTCCCCAGAACCCATGTAAGCCAGATGCACAAGGTAGCACATGCACCTGGAGTTTAGGATGGCTGGAGGCCCTGACATGCCCGTTCTCTCTCTCTCTCTATTAAATAAATAGAAAGTAAAATGACAAGGATAGCAGTTTACACAGTACTAATGAAGAAGCAGACCATATTTGAAGACCTGCACCTCTTTGCAATGTCCTCCCAGGAGGAGGCAGACGGACACCTGGGAATGCCTAGCAGCCGGCATCTGACTGTGAAGTTAATAGGAGGGACACTAGCATCAAAACACAGCAATTACAGTGAAAGGTAGATCTTTTTGTTTAATTCAGAGAGTGCCTTTCCATGCAGCCTGCACTTTAAAGCAGGAACATTTACAAAATACGCATGTTAATTAAACAACTCTTTAGAATTCTACCCTTCACTCACAGGTCGTAGAAGAGGCGTGATAGAGCAAATCATTGCCAGTTATGCAGCATATTGGAGATGCCTAATCTCTACCTGATTTTTTTGTTGTTGTTGTTCTTTTTTTCAGAAACAGTTGTTTGCCACCAGGTTTTCACAGATCTATCACAAATGCTAATTCACACAGGTTTCACAAATAATATGCAAATGAAAAGAGTAATAGACTAACAGGACTATTTTTAAAAATATTTTATTTACTTATTCATTTGACAGAAAAAGAGAGAGAGAGAGAGAGAGAGAGAGAGAGAGAGAGAGAGAATGGGCATACCAGGGCTTCCCCATACTCACCTGTAATTACAACACAGGACACAGCCACTGCAAATGTGCCAGATATGTGCGGCCTCTTGTGCATCTGGTTTACATGGGTCCTGGGGAATCGAACCTGGGTCCTTTGGCTTTGCAGGCAAAGGCCTTAACTGCTAAGCCATCCCTCCAGTCCCCCCCCCTTTTTTTTGATGACAGCACAGGGAAGCAAAGTAAGTAAGAAAGAAATCAAATATAGTCGTGGGAATTCCTGTAATATTGATTTGGCCCTTCATTGATTCCTGTCTTCAGGAAAACCATGGCAGAAAAGACACAGAGAACACATGGGCAATTAGCCAAGAGTGAAATTCTAAATTTAGCCATGCTAAATTGTCACAGGAATCACGATTGTTAGCTTAATATAGTTTCTTAAATATGTAGCCAAAAATTTTTAAAAATTCATTTTGATTAGCCTACCCCAAGAGTGTTACAAATTCTAAAGTGACATCCTCGTGTGGGAAGTTAGCATAGTCTGCGTCTACAAATTAATCAATCGAGAAGCATGGAGATGATCAGGAAATAGGGATTTTTTTTTATTTATTAGTTTTCTATTCAGCAAATACAGGCAGTTTGGTAGCATTATTAGACTCATCCATGACCTACCCCCTCCCCATTGGCCCTCCTTGTTGAGGTATATGGGTCATGCATTGTGGAGTTAGCCCACAGTTATTGGTATGATAAATGTCTCTGCATATCCTGACCCAACATGTGGCTCTGACATTCTTTCCGCCCTCTCTTCTGCAAAATTTCCCTGAACCATGGGATTTTTATTATTTTTTTCTTCATTTTTACTAAAGAAGCAACATATGGTTAGATCCCTTGTTGGTTTAACTAATTGGTGTGGAGTAAAGTAAATTAGTGGCCCTAATACAAGAGAGTTCAGAGCCTGACAGAAAGGGAGCATAGAGGTTATGGTCCGACGTTATGTAATCGAGGCTGTGCCCCGGACATGGATTCTGAAAAGAAGTTAGAAGAAATGAGCCCATGTGCCTGACCTTAAGAAAAAAAGAGTCATCTCTAAGACATTATTTCAGCCCCCTGCATGTATGATTTACTTAACATTTGCCAGCTTTCTGGAGCTCAAAAATAAATAAATACATAAATAAAAAGCACTTACTTTTCCTCAATGATAGAGAAAGGTCGAGGTATTGGGATGTAATCTGCTACATATAATATATGAAAAGAAGTGTCAACTATGCCACAGACTGTCCCACAACCTTTCTTGAATGTGCTGTGTAGTTTCTAGTCATAAGGACGCAGCGTGGGTGCAGAAGTATACTCAGTCAGGTACAGAAGGACAAAGGACATGATTCCTATGGAGAATGTCCTGAGAACAGGAAACTTGAGAACTGGATTAGCCATAATCACTTGATTTAATCACTCAACATAGGCAGAACATGGTCCCAGAGCATCCAGATCCTCCCAGCACTCTGTGGTGCCTCCAGCGAGGCACTGACAGGCCCACATCCTCTTGTACATCTGTGGCTGAGAGACAGTGCTATCTCCCCATGACTCCTCTCCTTTGGCTCATTCCCCAGTGCTTCATTCATATTGCTGATGAAAGTATTGAACAGGACAAGGGTCAAGCCTTTCTCCAGATATGAAATGGTCACATGGTCAACACATGACGTTTAATCACAGAAGGCTCACCTAGTTCTGTCGTTGCTTGGTGTAAAGTGGGTGTGTGTGATCTAGACAGCCTTGCTGTACTGTGACAACCTACCAGACTTAGCAGGGTTTGGCAAGACCATCCTGAGCAATTCCTCTTTGATTGCAAACTATTAGGACTTTCTCTTTTAAATATCAGCAGACACATCCTTGCCCAAATTTGTCTACTAAAGTGTACTAATGTTAACCTCATATATTTTTCAGTGTAAACTAGATCTAGTCTGGGGGGTTAATGAAAAATAAGTAAATAAAATAGCCTCTGTACCTTTATAAAGACAACTTCTTCTATCACTCTTCATCATAAAAATATGGTCTCTCACTTAAACCCAGCACACCGCAATTAGATTAATCTAGCTAGCCAGCTAGAGCATTGGGATTATATAGGCAGCCATACCTGCCTAGCATTTACATGAGTGCTAGGGATCCAAACTCCCATTGTCAAACTTGTACAGCAAACACCTTATCAGTTGAGTCATTTTCCTGTTACTTTAGAATATCTTAAAATAATAATTCCCACTACAACCCTTCAGTGTGCTGGTGAACCAATATCTTCAGAAGCTATTTACAAATATATTTCATTGGAATAGAGCTACCAACTGACCCAGCCATTCCTGTCCTGAGCATCTACTCTAAAGGCTCTACTCTTCACAGGAGAGATATTTGCTCAACCACGTTTACAGCTGCTCAATTCACAATAGCCCACAACTGGAATCAACCCAGATGCCCATCATCTGACAAATGGATAATGAAGATGTAGTACATATACACAATGGAATTCTACTCCGCAGTAAAAAAAAAAAAAAAAAAAAAAAAGATGCAATGAAATTTGAAGGAAAATGGATGGACCTGGAACAGATCATACTAAGAAAATACTGCATGTTCTCTATCATCTGTAGTTACTAAACTGTAACAGCTTGAATTGAAGATATACCTGAAAAACAACTCAAGGAATGGATGAGAGGGACTGAAGGGTTTGGTGGAGGGGGAACAGGAGGGTGGGGGAGAGAGACACAAAACCACATCCAAAATGAATCAGTACCATAGAAACCTTCCTCATGGAGAGAAGAATAAAAGATATAACCCTCAATAGGAGCTTAGAGGTATCATTTGGTAAGAAATGGCCTGGAGAGGATGGGATGAAGCCTAATCTTACAACACTTGGCTCTGCCTTGTAACTCCTATGACCTGAAATTGGTTACAACCCACAGAGAGCTGTTGATCAGAGAGTCCTACAAGATCCCCAAAACAAGACAGGCTTCTGTCAGAGCACTTGATTATATGCCTGAAGTGAAAGGGAAGGCTCTATTGCTGAAGACATCACATGCTGTCAACACAAAACATCAAGAGATCTGGCTGGATCTGGAAGGAAGCCAATTCCCAGATGGTTAGGCCATATAGTACTGAAAAATGCAACATGAGTTCCCAGGAAGAAAATGGCCAACAACTTGGTGAGCAATCGAGGGACAGTGCTATATGAAGGCAACCAGCTTTTACAAGATGTTCACACCTGTGTAATAGTGGCACACAGCCTCAATGGGCAACCAATGGCTGATTAGCTAAGAGATCTGCTCGGTGGAAAAGAACTCATAGCTGGAACTGGAAACCAAGTCTGAATCCTATGGAGATCAAGGTTATGGACTCCAATAAGAAGCTCCCAGTAGTCTTTGACAAAAATCTCTGTAATTAACAATGCTTATCTCCTTTAACTTATCAAGATCTTACTTTCTGGTGGAGAATCTGTTGTTTCTTTTTTGGAAAGCAGCAAGAACCAAGGACAACCAAAATTTATCAGTAAGGCAAGAATAGGTAGCAGAATCCCTGTCAGCAGATGGACCATACCTAACACAGCAGCCGGGGCCCCGGTGAAACGGCAGAGGAATTGACAAGAGAATCAAGAGTGCTGCTTCCATAGCAAGCCTGACAACCTGTGCCAGGGTGACTCAGATAGACACTGAGGACGCTCAAAATGCATCAGAGCAGAAACCCAGAAGCTGCTGAGAGCTCAACACTAAAGTAGACTTAAAATACACCCACCAGGGCTCAGGAAGTTTTGTGAAAGAGTGGGTGGAAAGAAGGTAGGAGCTGCAGGGTTGGAGGGGACATCCAGAGGCGTTGCCCCACCCCCATAGGGCAAGACTGCTGCTTTTGCAACTCATAACTCACAACTCCACGATGAGTACCTGAAGTCTCACTAGGGAGGGCCGTCAGTGCAGTGGGGCAGAGAGGAGAGAAACGATGGCACCAACACATGATGCATCAATACAAATTTTCCACTTAATTTAAAAAATGATATACTTTCATGGAATTCATATGGACTTGTCTCCTCCAAGCTTCCCTCTTGGCTGCAGCAATTTTCACTTCTCGCCAGACTTCTCTTTGTAAACTCAAAGATATCCCTTGGCATGGTTTCAGATGTTTCAAAAAGTGATTTGGACTTGCCAATCAATGGCCAAGAGGGCTTCATCCCTGTCCGTACTGAATGTTGCGAAATCCTAGATGCATTCAAGTCCTTTCCTGCCTCACAGGGAGGGACTGGATTGGATGACCACTGCTTGTTTTAATTGTATGTTGTCACTGGGATGCCCCTTGGTAGGTCTACATTCTTTCCTTCAATACCATACTCCCATGTCTCAAAGGACTACCAAAAAGACAATGACTCCTTCAGGTATGCATTTCCAGCCCTGAGTCCTTCTGGAAGTTCGGGATTCATAAGTTGGAAGCTCACACTCAAGCATCCCCACCTCCAATCCCTGCTAGTCTTTTCATAGGAAGTCCCTCCTCACCAGTTTTCTGTAGATGGGTTTCAGCCTATTCCTCATAATGGAGCCTGCATGTCCACTCACATTTTGAACTGACGGATACTTAACTCTGCTTTATAGAGGCATATCCCTAAGCTACGAGCTCCTTGAAGACAAGACCTGTATCGTACTCATCTTTCTATTTATAGAACTTACAGCAGTGCATGAATTATTTCAAAGCTAAGGAAACTATTAGCTGAATGGCACAGAATATAAAATCATTTTCTCATGGAACAGTTGAAGGACTGATGTTTAAAACTCAACCACTGAACACACACACACACACACACACACACACACACACACACACTCACACACATATGAGTATTTGGTATGCATGCTTACAAAGCACACATGGTTTATCCCATCAGTGGCCTATGTTTAATGCCTCCTAGGAGCCCTACAGCTTGGTAACCTTGGGAAGCACTACACCAAAGTCAAGAGCCTCGCCAGTACACACAGATGATGGCAGTTAAAGCCAGATCTTCACCTTTTCCTCAGAATAGTCCAACTACCAATCTCTTATAGTAAAACTATTTTTGAAAGGCTGTGTGATTTCTTATTAACTACTTTCTGCAACTCATTCCAGATAGCAGCCACCATGATAAACTGCAGCACAGTATCCAAAAGGAAAACCAAGACCCAGAGCAGTTTCAATATGAATTAACATGGTAGCTCTTAGGTTTGACAATGCCTCTTGTGCAATGTAAACTCCTATGGAGAATGGATTGATGTGTTTGTGCAGGATGGTCTAGATCATAACATTACCATGAGAACCTTGATAGTTCGCAGAGAATTTCAGGTCATTATGGAGTTCCCTTGTGTGATGGAAGATATCAGGGACAAGGCTTACCAGTAAGTACTGAAGTTATAAAGAGATGATACTTTTACATGAAAAAAATAAGCTTTGTAGTGAGAAGATCAGGAAAATAAAGGGAACCCAGAGACTGTCATGGGAGTGCATCATACAAAACAGTGAGGAAATACAGTTAAGTAAAAATGGTGGGGTGTGGAATGAGTAACAAGCCAACCACAGCATAGTTTCACCAATGCACGGGACATAAGTGGGTGTTGGACACACAAGCCTACACTGGATATGAGAGGAAAATCCATCTATTTTAAGAATCTCAGCTTGGGCTAGAGAGATGGCTTCGTGTTTAAGAGCTTGCCTGTGAAGCCTAAGGACCCTGGTTTGAGGCTTGATTCCCCAGGACCCACATTAGCCAGATGCACAAGGGGGCGCAGGCTTCTGGAGTTCGTTTGCAGTGGCTGGAGGCCCTGGTGCGCCATTCTCTCTCTCTCTCTCTCTCTCTCTCTCTCTGCCTCTTTCTCTCACTGACTGTCACTTTCAAATAAATAAGAATAAACAAACAAACAAAAAGAACAAATTGTTGTTGAGGTAATAAAAAAAATGTTTTTTTAAAAAAAAGAATCTCAGCTTTCTCATCCTCCCACATGGATAGTTTGCTGCTGTAGAGGAAGGAGGCCAACTTAGTGTTCCTCTGTACCTCCTCCCCCTGCCAACACAGAGCCTCTTGAAGATGAGACCTTACACATGTGATTACTTTTCTTTTCTTTTCTTTGAATAATGCTTATTTGGAAAGTAAGTGTGCATAACATGGCAGAGGATGACATGAGTTTAAAGCACATTCAGTAGAGGAAGTTTATCATGTAGGATGAACAGTATTGGATAGGACAGTAAAATGAATATGTACCCGTATATCATCACAGGAAGTATTTCTTTCATCTTTGTCCATTTCTGTGTTGCTTAAGTGCACAAGACATATCCTTTGAAGTCAGTGAGCACTGTCTTGCTGGGACTGGAAGACATGATGTTAAGAACAATTCAAAAGGAGTTTCATTTTCTAAACTGTACAGGAATGTCTTAAGAATTAACAATGTACAGGACAACAGATAAAAGCGAACAATGTGATAAAAATGAACTTGAATACACTGCTACATGGCCTTGCATTTCTAATAAGTATACCCTTTTAGAGAAGTCCTGAGGGCCTCTGTATAATTAAATAATGAAAATGGTAATTACTGACTACAGCAATATTTTCCCTCGCAGACATATGAATGAGCTAACAGCAGCACAAATACAGACACATGCGGAGATTTTATTTAAAAGTTTCACATCACGCTTCATATAAACAAAGCCCTTTAAAGGCTATTTCTCAAGGTATGCAACACACAGTACATAAATGCAGAACTTGCTACTTAAGAATGACCACAGATGCTGAGTGCAGTTACCATATGATATTAGCAACCCTATGAAATCAGATAGCACCAGACTTTTTAACTCTATCTGTCCGGTTCTTAGTGATAATGATAGGAGAAAATTCATAGAGGACCACTACTCACTAGACCACAGCCCTCTGGATTCTATGCTCATCCCCTAAAATAGGGCACATCTAACTGTGTGCTATTATAGTCTCTTCGACTTTGGAGGAAGACCACAGAGAGCATCACTACCTGCTGCCAATCAGGAGGTTTCATTGCTTTCTGAGATAGTCTGAACCCAATTTTCCCTCATGGAACCCCTGAGAGATGTGGACCAGGAGGAGATCATTCATACCCCTGGAAGAGAGAGTAGGACTTCACACTTTTAAGTCTTGGCTCTCTGATTCAAAATATAAGTACTTTGCTGCGCCACATACTTCTATAATGATATATTACCCCTGCCAAATGTCCAAGATGGTGAGTCTGGTTGGTCTTAGACTGTAACCACCAGAACCATGAGCTAAATAAGTGTTTCCTCTTTAGAAATTGTCTCAGGCATCCCATTATAGTAACATAAAACTGACTAATACACCTTCCAAAGAGCAGCCTTTCATACTTGTCAGTATCAAAGGCATCACCGTCCTCCACAAAGGCTCTTCACATCCCCCCAGCTGACTCATATTCATAGGCTGGTACCACTTCATGAAAAACATGGCACCAGGGCTGGAGAGATGGCTTAGCGGTTAAGGTACTGGCCTGCAAACCCTAAGGACCCATGTTCAAGTCTCCAGATCCCATGTAAGCCAGACTCACAAACATGATGCAAGTGCAAGGTCGCACATGCCCGCTAGGTGGAACAAGCATCGGGAGCTCAATTGTAATGGCTGAAGCTCGGGCTTGCCAGTTCTATATGTTTCCTCTCTCTATCTCTCCCTCTCCCTCTCCCTCTCCCTCTCCCTCTCCCTCTCCCTCTCCCTCTCCCTCTCTCTCTCTCCCCCCCTCGCTCTAAAAAAAGTCACTAAATCCCTTATGGATTTGCAATAAACATTAAAGATAATATTACCATGGGTACATATATGGGGAAGAAGTACAGATGTTAAATCTCTAGTCCATTGCCATTTCTTTTCCGAACAGCCTGGCAGTGGTACAAATTCTACAACTCCACGAACGCCTTGATCTGAGCAGAGACGAGCTTAGTGGGAGTTGTGGCTCATTGGTTTTAGTGAGAGCTTATGACTCCAATCCTCGGAGTTTCATAAAGTGACGAGTTAGGTTAGGTTAAAGCAAACCTCAGAGCATAATTTGATTGGATTTTACTCCATCAGTGACGGATGCTTGATAATCACTTTCTGCCTATTATATCAATAAATCAGCTACAGTTCAATTTTAACCTGTAAATAAAGTTAAATCAAAGCTATGAGGACATTACAAGTGTGCATTAGGTACTTAGAGGTGTCATCACTACCTGTGGTTATTGAGCCAGATGTAGTCATTTAACTTTTTTAAGTTCTACCTTTAAAGAAGCCATGGCAAATTTGCTGAATGTTCTTTAAAAAAAAAATACTGTGCACTGAGAAATTTGTACCTGCCCAATATTGAAAACATAAATTACATGACATCAGAACAAAGATGCCCAGCTTCCAGAGCCAAGTGATATGATCTTCAGATTGTCAGTAGGTAGACAGAGAACACAACTTAGACTATAAAGTTAAATGCTCCTCACAGGGAAGAGAGAAATGGGCTAATCTCATCTCAGCCTGGGGAATTAAACCTAGAGAAAAAAAGTCCAGCAGGTCAGCCTGCCACGCTTTGCTATACTCACAGCTGCACTCCAGCACACAGCCATATTACAGGGAATAAGACGCGCTGTACATACATGTGTCAAGGTACTGTGGGCTCCACATGCCTGACCTAATAGGGTATATCTGCAGGCACATGAGGCCCAGCAGGCTAGATGAAGGTGACTTTCACTGCAGGAGATAAGAGAGGCTGGCCGGACCTGTGTGAAGATGGAGCATTAGAGAGACAATGAGGATTGCAATGTGTAGCCACTATTTATTAGGGTCGGTGGGGGGGGGGGGAATCAATTCCTCAACATTCTGTAAGGGAAATCAACTAAGGAAGTACCAGAACCTCACTTCATCTCACTCACATTTGACACACCAAACTCCAGGGTCAAGTTACTAAGACATAAGCAATCTAGAATGCTAAGCATTTTCCATTTAAGCTGAGTTACAGAAAGACACTGTCACATGCACACATTCTGAATGGGCAGAGGAACATGATGTATTACATATGTATGTGTGGATGTCACACAAAAAAGATTGGAAAAATTACCCACATCACCTGTTAAAAGCCTAAAACTGTCACATTTCTGCTCCAAATTATACCTCAGCAAGGCTTCACACAGAGTTCAGGATATCAAACAAAACTTGAATTTAAAAATAAAAACAGAAATCTGGGGCTGGAGAGATAGGTCAGTGGTTAAGATGCTTGCCTGAAAAGCCTAATGACTTGGGTTCAATTCCCCAGTACCCAAGTAAAGCCAGAGGCACAAAGTGGTGTATGCATCTGGAGTTCATTTGCAGTGGCAGAAGGCGCTGGTATAGTACCCCCCCCCCTCCTCCTATCTCTCTGTGTGCAAATAAATACTTAAATAAAGTATTTTTAAAAACCAGAAATCTTGGGCTGGAGAGATGGCTTAGCAGTTAAGTGCTTGACTGTGAAGCCTAAGGACCCCGGTTTGAGGCTCAATTCCCCAGGACCCACATTAGCCAGATGCACAAGGGGGTACATGCATCTGGAGTTCCTGTGCAGTGGCTCGAGGCCCTGGCATGTCCATTCTCTGTCTCTCTCTATCTGCTTCTCTCTCTCTCTCTCTCAATCTGCCCGTCACTCTTAAATAAATAAATAAAACATAAACAAAAAATTAAAAAAATTAAAAACAAAATCTGGGCACTGGAAAGATAGCCAAGTATGGTCCTTGTAATGTGACCATTGGAGACACAGAAACAAGCAGATCCCAGTGTTGTCTGACCAGACAATTTAGACTACTTGTAAAGTTCCAAGCCATGGAGAGACCTTGTCTTTAAACACATAAGAGGAAATGTTTTTAAAAATATAGATGGTGGATAATGTTCCTGAGAAAAGACACGTGAGGTTGTCCTCTGGTACATACAAACCTACATACTCACACATATAAATGCACCCGAACACATGTGAGCATGTATAACACAGGAACATGTACACATAAATAAATAACATATTTTTAAAAATTAATAGACATCTGGCAAAACATTGGACCTTTAAGATAAATGTGCTTTTTCTAAATCTTAACTTGTATATTGTCAAAACCATCCTACTATTTGAGTTAATTATATAAGCTTAACTATCAAGTCTTAGATTTAAAAAAA
This sequence comes from Jaculus jaculus, assembly GCF_020740685.1. Classification (NCBI taxonomy): domain Eukaryota; kingdom Metazoa; phylum Chordata; class Mammalia; order Rodentia; family Dipodidae; genus Jaculus; species Jaculus jaculus. Next base: position 75,532,941 of record NC_059114.1, on the reverse strand, counting down.
TGTTTTTTGTTCATTTTTATTTATTTATTTGAGAGTGACAGAGAGAGAAAGAGGCAGATAGAGAGAGAATGGGCATGCCAGGGCCTCCAGCCACTGCAAATGAACTCCAGATGTGTGTGCCCCCTTGTGCATCTGGCTAACGTGGGTCCTGAGAAGTTGAGCCTCAAACCAGGGTCCTTAGGCTTCACAGGCAAGCGCTTAACGGCTAAGCCATCTCTCCAGACCTCAAGTCTTAGATTTAAAAAAAAAAAGTTCCTTTTTTATATTATGAAGACTTGTTGAGGAAAATAGAGCTTGCCACCAGGATACTGGGCACTAATTTCAACTTTACACAAAGGCAATTACCAACACCAATGTCACTAATGTCTAAGTCCACCATAAAAGTAGCAAAGAGAAAGAATGTGGATACATGAGCAACATCCCTAAGAGGGGATAAAGGGGGATCTATAGGAAACCAAGGAGAGCAGTGAAGAGATTCACATGATCAGCATTTTCCTTTCCAGATAATGTGTTAATGTGGGCTCATGAGTAAATCCTGAGAGTACTTCAAGACAAGTGCTTTCTACCTCAGAGTATGAAAAGGTGATAAAAATGAAGGGGAAAGTGTGTGTGTATGTGTGTGGAGAAAGAGAGAGAGAGAGAAAGAGAGAGAGAGAGAAAGAGAGAGAGAGAGAGAGAGAGCACAAGCACTGAAAATTTAATGATTAAACCATTCAAGAGGCTCATTCTATAGCCCTCAGGACAAGATTTCCGAAAGATCTCACAGAAATCCCATGAGTGAATGCTAATAAAGACAAATGCAGACTGACTGATCAGCAAAATCTTTCAAGCTTATTTATTTTAAACATTTCTTTTAGCACCTAGAATAGCACTTTCTTGGTTTTTTTTTTAAAGCATATTTACTTATTTGTAAGTGTAGAGAGATAAAAGAGAGACAGACAGAGAAAGAGAGAGAGAGAAAGGGAGAGAAAAAAATGGAAGGTTTGGCTCACCAGGGCCTCTAGCCATTGCAGACAAACTCCAGATCATGTGTCATGTCTTGCATCTGGCTTTATGTGGGCATGGGGAAACTGAACCAGGGTTGTTAGGCTTTGCAGGCAAGGACCATAACTGCTAAACCATCTTTCCAGCCCTCTTTCAAATTTTAATCAAAATAGCCAAGGCAACATTTTCAAGACTTAATTAAGAATTGTCTCATTAGGAGAGTCCTGGACCTATGCCTCCTCAGTTATTAATGTCAAGTTATGATGCAATTGGGTTCAGTTTTAGCATCAGTTATATTCAGTTTCACAGATGGGACACATTGCTAAAAATCCAAAGACGATATTAAGCAGGGTATATCCAACTCCTTCTTCTCCATTCTTCAGTGAAAACAAAGGGAAGCTCAAGGACTGTAAAATCAGTTTCCTTCTCCACCCCTTGCCCAAGAACATTCAATAAACATGTATTGTTTGGTTGTCATGTATATGACTTGGAGCCCAGTACCATCAGCACTTTCTGTCTGTCAACCTGCAGCCTCAGCCAGCTACCAAACACATCCCTTAAGACCCTGTTTCTCCACAGTAATCTCAAGTCTTTGGAAAAATGTGTCATTCTTGAAAATAAAGTGAGCCTTCTCTTCACATATGGTAATATTCAGTTAAATAGCATGTTAATTTTGCCAGAGAACTCCATAGCTTCCACTAATTTTGGAAAACTGGTATTTAACAAATTTGTCCCTAGTTTTGCTTATCTGGCATCCCTAACCTGCATAAGCAACTACTGCTTATATTCAAAATCTTCTCTTCTCCTTCCTGGGAAAAGTGCCATTACAAAAAGAATCAATATACAATCTCCTCTGAGGGAAAAGAATATGATAATGCCCTCTGATTCACGACACTACCCACCGATCTTTGTCAAGTGTGGAGCATTAAGGAAAGTGGAAATGTCACTTTCTATCTGCAAGTTAGGACAAAGCGAGGAACCATTCTAGTTTCTTTGTACATTAGGTAAGTGGGCTCTACCCTAATTTAAGAAAGTACAAGAGTCAAAGATGTTGAAATCTCCACTGGAGACCTCTCTTGCTCAGATATTCCAGCACCATTTAGAATAACAGTTGTCTGTTTACAGTTACACTTAGGATAAGTAATGGAAATAAATTGTTGGCTGAATAAAGGGACAGCAGCTTGCTCATTTCCACAGTGATGGAGTTCAAATACCGGAAGGGGCTGGAAACAGCATCTTGTCTGCCATCCTATACTTGACAAACTGTGGTTTCACCCACACTCTCCTGAAGCGTCAAGAATGCCACCAAACAGCTTTCATTATCCGAAGGTCTTTCTTTCTTTCTTTTTTTAAAATTAAGAACATACTTTATATGGATACATCATGTGTAGGTACCATCTTTACCCACCTCCCTGCCCCCTTCTGCAGAAAGCCCTCCTCAGTGGGGTTGCTGGTATTCCCTATGGAGCTGTGGGACATGCATTGTAGGAGCAGCAGTCAGTTATTTGGGTGAGGCAATGCCACTGGGCATGGCATCCCAACCCATGGCTCTTACAATCTTTCCACCCACTCTTCTGAAAAATTCCTTGAGCCTTGGAGAGCATGCTTTAAGTCTACTGCAGTGATGAGCTCTTCAGAGCCTCTGGATTTCTGGTTAAGTATTGAGTATCCTCAACGTCTGTCTCCTTCGCCCTGGAGCTGATTGTCAGGCTCACCATGGAAGCAGAAGTCTTGCTGGCTAAAATGTGAGGGATGGTTTATCTCCTCAGATCTGGATACCTCCAGAAAAGGAAAGAGTCTCCAATGGAGAATGAAGTCCGCATAGATCAAATTGGATAAGCATTATTAACTTACCCAAATAATAAGTAATCACCTCCAGAGATGTGATATGGGAGTGGCTTTGAAGACTTTTCATGTCTCCAATATTGAATATTTTATCATGTCAATAATATGTAATTGGTAAACTTCAAATAAGTAAATAAAGTGTTTCAAAACTGACTTTACTTACTTTCCACTCATGTGTTCTTAGTTTACCTAATAAGGGACTTGTCATGGCTTGATTCAGGTGTCCCCCATAAACTTAGGTGTTCTGAATGCTAGTATCCCCAGCAGATGGTATTGGAAATTAAAACCTCCTGAGGGCAGTGTATTGTTGGGGGCGGGCTTATGGGTGTTACAGCCAACTCCCCATTGCTAGTGTTTGGCACACTTTCCTGTTGCTATGACCTCTGCTCATGCCATCGTTTTCCCCTGCCATCATGGAGCTTCCTCTCAGGCCTGTAAGCCAAAATAAACTTGTTTTTTCCCACAAGCTGCTCTTGGATGAGTAATTTCTACCAGCAATGCGAACCTGACTGCAACAGAACCCTAGAAGTACAGAAAATTTTGATGCTTGGAAAGGTGTTGACCTCTGTCATTGCTGCCCAATGTGGAACCACCTCGGGCTCTCCACAAGACACGTCCCTAGGTATAGGCAGGAGGGAGTTCCCACGGACCTCTCACAGCTCTGCACATCCTGCAGGCAGAAGCACTAACTGCCTTTGCTCCAGGCAATTTCTGTAAATGTGCATAACATGAATCTAAAAAGAAAGAAATTTAGACTGGAGGAATGGCTTAACGGTTAAGGTGCTTGCCTGCAGAGCCAAAGGACCCAGGTTTGATTTCCAGGACCCACATTATCCAGATACACAAAGTGGCTTATGTGTCTGGAGTTCATTTGCAGGGGCTGGAGGCCCTGGCACACACACTCTCTCTATCTGCCTCTCTCTCTATCTGCGCCTCTCTCTCTCTCTCTCTCTCTCTCTCTCTCTCTCTTTCTCTCTCTCTCTCAAATAAATAAAATTTCGAAAGAGAGAAATTTGCTGGACAGATGGCTCAGTTGTGAAAGGCAATTTCTCAACACACCTGTCTGTTCTGGTTTAATTCCCCAGTACACAGATGCACAATGTGGTGCATGCATCTGAGGTTCATTTGTAGCTAGCTGCAAAAAGACCCTGGTGCCCAGGCCCCTCTCTGTGTCATAAAATAAAATAAAATAAAAATTTAAGACAAATCATTTTTCCCACTGGAACAGAAGTCAAACAGCCTTGCTACTCATAAAGTTTAATGGGTTCCTCAAGCTTGGGTTTCCTCTCCTGGAAACAGCCCGGCACACACATAGGGATGTGCTGGCCAACTTCACATGCATTGCCCTTTGGTAATTATGGCCTGGGATCAGGCACCAGTCAATCTGGATACAGATATAGCTGTGAGTCATAAAGTCCTTTGTCTCTGACCCAGAAGTATCTTCAGCCCATATCCATGGAATTGCTGGGCTGACTAATTAGCTTGCAAGGAGGGAAAATTTTCAGATTTCTCACAGGTTTATAGGTGCTTTACATGGCTGAGTTAAAATCAATATGTTTTTACTCTCTAGAGTATAATCTAAAAATATCAAAGGCATGCTTTTCATAGAAGTAATTAGAGAAGCTTATAACTAAATTGAGCCCTTTACAAATAAAATAGAAAGAATTATCATGGTTGGAAGATATAAAGTATGACAATATCATCAGGTTTACAAAGGAAAGATGGAATATCCCATGATTGTAAATGATCAGTTTTCTTTGCAATTATATGAGACAAACTTTAAGGACTTTAGAAATGGTGATGATATTTCAATCCCATAAACTGTACCTCAAAAATTCCTAACCGTTTTGTCTTTTATATTTGTCTATGCAATGTTGGTAAATTATTTTATTAAATTCTGTTTCTCCCCTGCTGAACCACCTACCAATGTTTACTCTTAGCTAGAATTTAGAAGGAGGCCAGCTCCCCAATAGCTATAGCCCTCTTGGTACTGGAAAGTGCTGCATGAGCTGCTGGGGACTACTGGCCACCAAAATGGTGAGCAAGAAGGGCACCCCACTAGCTACAAGATTATCCAGCTGGATAAGCTACACATACCTATACAATGGTGGCACTTAGCCTATGCAAGTAACCAGTGGTTCTCTGATTGGTTAAGAGACCCATCCAGTGAGAAAGAACTCGCAGCTAGTACCAGGAACCAAGTCAGAATCCGATGGAGATAATGGTCTTAGACTCCAAAGAGAAGCACCAGTAGTCTTTGGCTAAAAAGAGTGGCTCCACCCATCAAAACGTCTCACAACTAACTACGTTTATCCCTTTGATCCGTGCTGCTCTCACTCTCGGTTAGAGATTCTATTTTTGTTGTTGTTGTTTGTACAGGAGGCAGTGAAAACTGGGGAGAACTAAAAATCCATCAACGTGACCAGCAAAGATAGCAGACTCGCCTGTCATGAGATGAGCCACCTCTTGCACATCACCCATGGCCCCAGGTGACACCACAGATGAAGTGACCAGTTAAAACACGAGGGCTGCTCCCTGGTGAGCCTGACAACCCGCACCAGGGAGATGACACTGGACACAAGCAAAACATCTCAAAGCAGAAATTTAAAACTTGCTGAGAACTCGACACTAAATTAGACTTAGAACACACATACCAAGGCTCAGGGAACATCGCAGAAAAAGGAGTGGAAAAAAAATTGTAAGAGCCACAGGGTGGGAAGGAGTATCCAGGAGTATTACCCGGCCACCACACACAGTGACCAACTGCTGCACTCATAACCCATAACCCCATGGTGAATACCAGTGACCCCACTGAGGAGGGCCCTCCATGGAATGGGGATGAGGAGGGTAGGAATGGGACCAACATATGATTTGGCCATACAACAAAGTTCCTAATTAATAATAATGTAAAAAATTAAGACCCCCACTGCAGCCACTTCCTAGGAAACATGGGGCTGTGGAGGTCTCTCATTCCAGTGACCTGGAAGACTCGCCCATTGCAATTACATTTCACCACTGCTGAATCATTGTGATCTCCAGCCAGTACTTGCAGAACTCAGATTTCTTAAACGAATTGAGCACTTAACATACAGCTATAAATTAATCATGTTGAAATGGTGCTAATTATTTCATTAGCTCCAAACCAATCCAATCTAAATCATTACTTATTAGAGCTCAACTGCTAAGTTTCTTTACTTGAACTATTGATTAAAATATACTACAAATTGCATATGCAGATCAAGATTAAATTTCTGCCTGTTTTCTGGAAATCAAAAGATGTTATGAAGAGTGTGTTTGTGTGTTTCTGATCATCTTTTTTTTTTTTTTGCAGAATACAGAGCAGTAACTTTTATTCGTAGCTATATGAATAAAGTAAGGTCAGAACAAATTTTCATCCCACTGGTCTCATGGACCACTGATAAGCAGAAAGATTTCACCCCTTGTTTTACCTCCCTTTCTCCTGAACATTTTGACAGGCAGGCTGGTAGATAATCCTGCTCAGAGTTAATGTGTAGGAACAGGATGGAGGAAAACTGGCTTAAGAGGCTTACATTTGGGTCGGGACATATCGAGGCCATATTTAAAGATGTTCTCTCTGTTCACCCTATGAAGATAAATGTCTGAACAATGAGCTTAAAAGCAAAAAAAAAAAAAAGAGAGAGAGAGAAAGACACTCAGAGATAGGTGATGAATTGTCAAACTGTGGAAAAGAGCTTTCACCAAAGAGGAATGTTTGTTTTGTAGAGAGGTGCAGAGTAAAGGAGAAATGGAGAAAAATAATTAAAATGTGCTCCCTGTTCTAGGCCATCTTAGGTGAAAACTAAATTCTTCACAGAAAGCTGTTAGTTGAACTCATGAAGAGGAGCTCTCCTGAGCCAAAACGATTATAAAATTCATCCTCTTGTTCCCAATAAATCTGGCCAGAGCCTTTGCTGGGCAATTCATTTGACAATTTATCAGCATCTATGGTATAAAATAGCATCTATAGTCAAAACTGCTACTGCACATTTAACCTCATATTCACTCTCATCTTGAGAACTGGAATAAAAGAACCTCAAAGGTAAGGGGCCAATGCATCTCTGTTTCCTTTCTCTAGCCATCCCTTGATGACTTTTCATTAGGTCTCTGATAGAATTTAACTCTTAAATATGAGAATTTATTGATGAGAATATACTCTTCCCTAAAGGTTTAAAAGTCACTAATTATCATTTGGTTTACCCACCAACATATTTGGAGTCCATGGAGACAGGTGACAACAGGGTGACATGGGACCCTGGAAGCGAGAATGGGGGAGCGCCAGTGTCAGCACCCACAGCTGGATTCTGCATTGCCCTTGCAATACACTGCTCCACTCTACTGAGCTGCCATGGGACTTCTTTCTTTTTCAAAGTAAATGAATATATTGGCATTGATCGTAAAGCTTTTCTCAGTGTGATAAGCTGACCAGTCATGTTGTCAGGGTATCATGAAGTACTAAAGTTCTCTGGATGAATCTATACATGACTTATTTTCAATTCTCTCTGAATTTGTATTAGCTCTTAACTTTGACAGTGTTCTTTCAAACAGGTGTGCCTCTGCATTTTAGGATGCATGTTTAGCTGTACTAATATGACCAAAATTCAGCATACCAAGATGCCAGTGCAATCACACAGCTTATAGCACAACCAGCCTTATCCACGGGATGTAAATGTTTGTACCATAAGCTTCACTAAAACACCCCAGGATGTCTTCTTCTCTCAATAGTCAAACTCCTAGAATGTACCTGATTCCTGTAAGGTGCTATAAATATGTACATGAATGAGCCAATGGGTTAAATCAACTCCATTGTGTTTGTGATCTCAAAAGCCTTGCATTAGCCTATTTTACTGGTTAGACTTTGCTATATTGAAGTCATCTTGGGAGCATTTCAGTGCAAGGCATTTCTTTTCCTGGAATTCTTCCAAAACACCAGCCTTCTGATTCTGACAACTTCAAATATCTTTAATGATTTCTTTAAAGAGCAATGAAACGGCAGGCTACTAAAAAGGAGATAACTGTACCATCCCTGCTCGTGAATGGACTTAGCAAGCATTTAAGGAGCCTTAACATCAATCTTCCACAGCTAGATTTATAACGCATCCACTTTATGAATCTCTTTGACTCAGATACTAGAGCCCCTAGGCACAGTTTTGCTAGGAGTTCCGATGACGCATACACCTTAAACGGAGAAGAAGGAAATGTGATTCTCCTGGAGGCTGGTTTCACCCGCTTTGATTATTCTGCACAGTGAGTCAGGCAAGGTTGGCAGGTCATTATCTAATGTATAGTGCCAACTATGGCGGGGGATACCAAAGCAGAGGGCAGAGAGGGGGCACTTACATTGAATGTACTGAAATACATCCAAGCCATGAGACATGCTGTCATTCATCCTATGGTAAAACTAGGGTTATGATGGCTTAGCAGTTAAGACGCTTGCCTGTGCCACCAAACGACTCAAGTTCGATTCTCCAGGTCCCACATTAGCCAGATGCACAAGGAGCACATGCATCTGGAGTTCGTTTGCAGCGGCTGGAGGCCCTGGCGTGCCCATTCTCCTTCTCTCTCTCTCTCTCTCTCTCTCTCTCTTTCCCTCTCTCTCTCTGTCTCTAATAAATAAATAAAAATAAATCTTAAAAAAAACAAGGGTTATTTAGTGTCCTGAGCACTCAATTCAAATTAAAAACTTATATTCACTTATGCCTTTCTAGCACATTCTCTGAAAAAAAAATAACATGGTAAAATGAGATACTAGTCATTTGCCATTGTGATTGACAGAGTGATTTTTTGTAAGACCCTCTGGTCTCCCTAAATAAATAACAATTTTAAAGGGACCCAGGTGTATTAGCTAAATGTGACCTTGAATGAGTTACCTGTCACAGCTCATCTCTTAATAGTATACAAATCAAACACTTTTAACCACATCTGTACAATTTTTCAAACATCATTTTGATGTTTGCTCCTACATGTGCACATTTGGCAAGGCCACCAGCACTTCCTCCAAAAATGCTTTACAATTAAATGTAATTGTAAATGAAATCAAAGGGTCATAGAGGTTTATAGTTGGCAGACACCATGTAATCATCTTGCCAATCCTCCCTTCCACTATATTTTTCATTACATAGTATCCCTGACAGATCCTGCTTTAATTTCCCCACATATGGGGAGCCTAGTAGCTAGCAAGATAGCCTTCATTACCAAGCAACAGTCGATAGGAAGTAATAATTTCTTATAAAAATAGCCTCCACTTGTGTTGCACTCGGTGCAGTTTACAACACTGCATGTATATATATATATATATATATATATATATATATATATATATATATATATGAAATAAATAAATATATATATATTATACACATATATATATGAATATGTATTCTCATTCCATCTTCTTAGCACCAAAGCCAAGTAGGAATTACTTCCCCAATTCCAGATAAGAAAATTGAAGTTCTGTAAAAATAAAATTACAGTAAAATAGCCCAACTTTCAAATTTCCAGCTATGTAACAAAACAGATAACAGATCTGATAAATAAGTGCCTGTGGAATCTGCCCTCACTCCCTCCAAAATGCATCCTTAGCTCGAGGCAAGCATTGCTTATTTAGATCTTGATGAGGCTCTGGAATTAGCACCTCCTTCCGCCTGGAGAGGTCAGGGGTATAATTGCCGCCAGGGAACAAGCCTTGTGCCAGTACAGCTGTCCCTGCCGAGAACAAGATGGGTTCGGCATGTGCGTCTCCGATCCATAAAGAACATATTAATAGCTTACTCTGTCTTTTCAGCACGAAGGACACAACATGCAAATAAGCGAGCTGGATAATGAGGGGAAAAATGTTCTTTTCAGGGCATCTTCCAAATAATCCACAAAGCAAAACACAACAAATTGCACCACCAGTGTGGCCACTACCTTAAGGTAAATGGAAGAGGGCAGATGCTGTGTTTTAGGGTGCTATCTGTCTTCAGAGGTAGCAGGATACGTGTGTGCTGCTACAACATCCAGCCAGCAGCTGCATGAGGGCGCCTAGTCACAAGCTTACTGACTTTCCATCTTAGGATACAAAAGAAGTCACTTCTTCAATTAGAGTACAATGACACTAATGAATGCACACTGGTTGTTCCCTTTCTTACAAGACTTTCTTATCTGGCAGCTCCAGTGATGTGACGAGAAGGCGATTTGCAAGTCTGATTTGGAAGTTTTTTGATCACAAGAGACCCAGGAGTATGAAGTTTCTGCTTACAGTCTTAGAGACATTACAGAAAATTAACTCTGGTAATGTGCTGAAGTTATTCACATAGAAATAGACTCTTTGTGATTCCTCCTTCTTAACTTGTGCAAGGACTGTGCTGGAAGTGAAAACTCTTAGGGTTGCTCTCCAGAGACCTCTGTTTCATAGCTGAATCTCTTGACATTTTTGTATTATTGAGCTCCCTGGTCCATCGGGCAGGAATAGAAATATTTTCAGAGTTTCAAAATATTCCATTCATCCTGATGAATTTGAATCCACAGTTTTTTTTTTTTTAAAAATTGAATAATCACTTGGCTAAACCTTTATGCATAAGACAAGCTGACTGCTGGATTTGTCCTTTTGTGCATACATACAATGCCATTCATCACATTGCTCTCACATTATCTTGATTTTCAAAACACTTAGAAGTGAAATAAACACTCGTGTCATTAAGTGTTATTTCTGGTCCACATATGTTAGAAGATAGAATATCCCATATAAATGGTACACCAAGCCAACTACATGCAGTGCAGCATTAAAGTATTATTCATCAAGCTAGACATAATGATGAATGCAATCTAACTGATAATACTGTGGGTAAGTAAATGTGGAAACAGTCAGGAAAATATTTCTTTGCTTTATGGTGCAAGAGAAGAATATATGCAGCCTACTGGTCCCTGGAAGATAGATGCGTATAATGCAGACTGTTCCAGTGTGAAGCACATTCTATTAGGCCAGTGGTGAGGCTCTCCTCCATCAGTTTTTGGAGGGGCCACCTGAACTCCCTTTCCATCGGCGTGATTGAGAGAACTGCCAGGTGATAGCTGACCAGGTGCACTGGAGAATAAGATGTCAGAATGGCAAAAGGCAATTTGTTCTTTCCTCTCTGAGGTAACCTGGATGAGATCTTTTCCTCCAAACTTGTAGGTTTAAAAAAAAAAAAATGTCCGCACCAAGACTTGGATTATTAATGGGCTTAACGTTGCCATGCCATCCAATGTGGACACACGTGGAGGTGGGTGAAGATCCACTTTCTAGTCCTTTTTTTTTTAATTGAGTCTAATGATCAGAAACAAGTTGGAAGGTCTTCAGGTGGGAATGCACTAAGCAGGTCTGGGCAATGAGATACTTGTACTTGCATGAATATATAGGTGTGTATTTTATTTCATGCTCTGTCCCTGAATCTGCCAACATGACAGTGCACTTCAACAGTAAAAAGACATGTTCCAAGCTTTCGCAAAGATGACAGCTGCTTGAGTGACAGTCTGTTCCCACACGCCGGTGTCTCAGCTCTGGTTTCGTGGCAGCCTGTCACGAGCTTCGTCGACGTGCCCTATTTAAACCATTGAAGAGTTAACATGTGTTAGTCGTTCTATGTCTGGTAACATAAACGGGGCTGTCCATAGTTCCTGGGGTGGAAAAATTGCTTTCCAAAACAAATCACATGATCTACAGGTTGCTTTACTTGATTCATGAGTCCCTTCCTGCAACATGTGCTTCCTCCTCACCTACACAGACAAAAGAGACACCCTCTAAATTTGGTTTCAAGTATCTTTCTTTAGTGTGTCTTGTTTGCTTACGAAGATAATCTTAGGGGTTCTCAATGCAAAACTCAAAGCCTTATCCTGCCTTTTCTGGTATTGCTGTTGTTTAAAAGATTCACGGTCGTGATCGACACACAGAGAAGGTGATTGAAAGTGCGTAAGATGTCTTTCACTCCCATCCAGATGGGTAGAGCTGGAAATTACTTCTCATCATTAAATAAGAACAAAAAAAATTTTACTTTTTGTTGGCATGACAATGACCTAAAAATACCCCTTGCCTTTCTAGACACCTGGAAATGGGGAAAATTTCCAGCTCAAGCCAGAGAGGCTCTCTTGTACTCACGTTGACATTAAGGACTTATTCATTCGTATACTACAATTTTGCTCAAGTCAGAATCAAATTAAAACCAAGATTGTGCTGACTCATCCTAGAGCAATATTAAAGCACAAAATAATTGTCCTGACCTCAGGTGGTACACTTGGGAAGTTCGTCAGCCATCAAAGCAAATATAACTTCTCATCATTCTCCCTGAAGAGTATTCACTCCATGGATAGACTCAATATTGACTCTCCCAAAGATCCAGTTGAGTCCATAAACAGAAGTGGCTTTATACTCCATTTCCAAAGGCTCCCAAGATGCTCTGATGAAACGGACAAACCACATGCAACTGTAAGTAAAGTACAACTAACTTTCCCATTGTAAACTGTCTCTATTTCCACATGAAATCATCCTGTGAGGCATTACTATGCACAGGGTGGATCTGCTAGCCCACTCTGTTGTGATAAAAATAGAGTACTCTGGAGTGGAAGAAGGAAACAGTAAGTCAAAAGAAAGGAAAATGAACAGGAGGGTTACTAGATTTATTTTCAAGGGCAACAAAGAATGATAGTATTTCTATATTCTAAAATATCTACAAGTCAATGGCAATAGATATGAGGGAACATCTACCTGGAAACAGAGAAACTAGGAGACACTAGGAAGTATATTTTGTAGGTATATTAAGAGATATTTGGAATAGGGCAATAATAGGTATTTGAAAAGAAACCTCTAAATTCACATACTAACATAATTCAAAGCCATTCATCCTTAGAACTTTATAGAAAGTGAAAGGCTGAAGAAAACCCACAGAGAAGTCCATCTGATCCATTTGTTTTCTATTTCTATGAAACAAATGGCTACAAACCTAGTCGCTTTAAATAACACATATTTATTATCTCATCGTTTCTGTGGTTCAAGTGTCTGGGCACAGCTTTGCTGATTCCTCGGCTCAGGGTCTCACAAGGCTATAATCAAGGTGTCACCTTGGCTGAGTTTCTCTTCAAATTCCCTATGTTTGTTGACAGAATTTGGTTCATTGAAGCTCTTTCACTGAGGCCTTCAGATTTCAAAGGCCATCCATATTTTCTTGTCACGTGATGTTGTCCATCAGCAATCTGTATCATACAACCTTGTTTCTTCAAGGTTATTAGAAAAAAACTCTCCTCCAGTGCATCAAACAAGGTATAGCTATTTAATATGTAGGCAGATATCTATTATACTAGATTATAGATATTATACAGAAAGAACAAAGATAGACAGATGATAAATTGGCAATGGATATAGATTAAATTTGATAGCAGTGATTTTTGCCTTATTAGGTCAGTTAGAAGCCAATCACATGCCCCTCCCATACTCCAAAAGGGCATCACACATTATATATCCAAAGGGCTACTTTAACAACTCCTCCCAACCTGTAAAAAGAATTCCCCACATACTCATAATCCAGACAGTAGTCCTTATATGACCATGGAGTATTTATTAAGAAGTAACCACTTACTTAGATAGCTAATCAGGTCCATAAAAACCCTTTCTTCTCATTCTCACTATATCTCAAAGAAGAGAAAGAAGATAGAGCATGGTGGGGTGTACCTTTAATCCCAACACCTGAGAAGCTAAGATAGGAGGATCACTATCAGGTAAATGCCAGCCTGTGCTACAGAGTTTGAGATCAGTTTGGGCTCCACTGAAACCTTGCTCAAAAAAACAGAGATTGGGCTGGAGAGATGGCTTAGCGGTTAAGGCATTTGCCTGCAAAGCCAAAGGACCCAGGTTTGATTCCCCAGGACCCATGTTAGCCAGATGCACAAAGGGTTGAATGTGTCTGGAGCTCATTTGAAGTGGCTGGAGGCCCGGGTATTCCCATTCTCTCTCTCCCCCGCTCTTTCTCTATCAAATAAATAAATAAATAAATGAATAACCAGAGATAGAGAGAATGAGAGAGAGGAGAGGAAAGGAGGGGAGGGGAAGGGAAGAGAGGAGAGAGGTTGGAGAGGAGAGGAGAGGAGAGGAGAGGAGAGGAGAGGAGAGGAGAGGAGAGGAGAGGAGAGGAAATGAGAGGACAAGAGAGGAGAGGGAGGGAAAATGGATCCAATGTGAACACTGTACTCCCAGTACCTAGGAGCTGGAGACAGGAGGATCAGAAGTTCAAGGCCAGTCTGGGTTACACAGTGAGTTCAAGGCCAAGCTCTAAAGGAGCCAGTCTCAAAAAATAAAAATAAGAAGAGAGAAATATTCTAGTGCCCAATGGATCATAGCTATTCATCAAACACATATGTTGCTGAACAATGGGGTGAACCTAGTCAGTTTCTATGCACCCAAATTCTTGTGTGCCTAATGACATCTCAGATATCTTCAAAATGCTTCATTCCTGTTGCCTTTCTATGAGAAGAATGGTTCTTTGTTTGAAATAAGCCATAAACATACGATGAACATCCTTATGAATAAGTTAATACCTCTCTCCAGGGCCAGGATGGCAAAGGCTTGCACCCAATGGTGTGCTTGGAGAGGTTGTCAAGGAGACAGGAACATCCATGCCACATTCAAATAATGACCTGGACTACTTTAACATATACTTCTCTTAAGAAAAAAGCAAAATGACCTCTCTTCCAACACATTGAAAATAGTGACTGTACAAAAAATAAAATTTATAAGTGCAGGGATTTAAACAGCAGTACATCTTTCCTTAAGCATTTTATTTAATCTAAAATTAAGTGAATATACATTTCTTTTCTTTTATTGTAAACCCAAAGCAATTTTGACACTATATGCTACTGTTGATTAGATTCCTACTGTCATTCAAAATTAATCTATCTGTAGAATATCATCCCAATTTCTAACATAGTTTCTTTAAATAGAACATAAACACTAGAACTGTACATATTCTTAAAGTTAATCATCTATATTTAAGTATTTATTTTGCATGTGTAATTTACACATATTTGAACAACAATTTTTGCCTTTCATATTCACTGAAGTTTGATGAGCTATTCAAAAAGTCCAATCCCCAAACTGGAGATATGGCTCAGCAGTTAGGAGGCCTGAGAGACAGCTCCGGTTCAATCCCAAGGACCCACACAAACCGCTGAGCATGGCCACACACGTCTGTAACAGGGTGCAGAGACCCGAGAATCACTGGGGCATTCAGGGGGCTGGGGGTGGGGGAGCAGCCAGCTCCAGGATCAGGGAGAGAATCCAGGCTCAAGAAGGAATGCGTGGAATAATGGCAAAGCCAGACACCCGTCTTTCTGCTAGCCACTACACGCAAGCACACAAGGTGCCACATACATGTGCAAAACCACTACACACACCACCACCACATATACAGACTACATCCACAGACCATCAAGAAAATAAAGAAATAAACAATTCTGTTCCATTCCATACTCATATTTTCTTATACACAGGTAAGGGAGGAAGGGGATACATATAAGTAGTGACAACATGGATCAGTACCAAAGATATCTTCCTCTTGATTATTAAATTAAAAGATACAGCTCTCATAAAAAAAGAGGGAGGTAGAAGATGAGTGGTGTAGACAGAGGCACCCTGTAAAGGTAGAGAAAGCTTTACTCTAAAACCATAGGCTGTTGCTAGTAAAATCCCAGTGCCAGAATTTGGTTACCCCCCCCACACACACACAGAGAGAGTGAGCTGTTGGTCAGGGAGGCCCATAAGGCCACCAGAAACAGGCAAAGCACTTGGTTACTTACCATATCTAAATGGTCAGACCCTACTGCGAAAGACACTACAGGCTGCAGTCACAGAATGTCAAGAGATCATGCTGGAGCTGAGATGAAAGTCAGTTCTCTGTTGGCTAGTTCTCATTGTGCTAGAAAGAGCAATGCAAGCTGCTGGCAGAGATAAGTTACCAACAGGATCAAGAAGGAATGGATACCCTGCAAACTACAAAACCAAGCAAAATGTATCCACCAGTGCAATAGTGGCACACAGGCTGTGGGGGTAACCAACTGTTGTATGACTATGAGGCCCACTCAATGACATGAAATTCATGTCTGGTACTGAGAACCAAGTCAAAAACCTATGGCTTGAAAGGTCATAGATAGACCCTAGAGGGATGCTTCCACCAGCTTTTATCTAAAAGGATAGGTTATACCCAATCAAAAAGTCTTCTAAATGCCTATGTTGATATCTGATGATCCATGCTGCTCACAAAAGGAATTGAAATTTACAGATGGTGATGAATACAAAACTGATCATAATCACAAGAAAAGAAAGCTAAGTGCCCGCCATGGGATGAGTCATTGCTATCACATCTGCCAGGGACCAGGAAACCTTACAGAGGAAGCCATGAATCAAATATGTGTTCTAGTCTGATGGCTAACCTGAGAACCTCTTCCAGGGAGGTGTGGTAGACACTGAGGAGAATCAAACTTCATCAAAATAAATGAGAGGCTGCTGAAAGCTCAACACCAAAGGAGACTTATAACAAGGTCTCCAAGGCCCCAGGAACATTGTGGAAGAGAGAGCAGAAAGAATGCAAGAGTCTCAGGGTGGGAAGGTTTACTCGAAGGCATAGTTCTCCTTCAGGAACTGTGTGGTGCACTCATAACCCTAAAGTGATTACCAATAAATACCACCATTGGAATGTGGGGAGAGGAGAGGAGGCATAAAAGTCTAACCCTGTGGAATATTACCAAATTGCAATATGTTTATATGTTAAAGTTCTCAGTATAAAGCATAATTATAACTGGAGGGATGGCTTGGCTTGCCTGTGAATCCCAAGGATTCAGATTCAATTCCCCAAGAGCCAAGTAAGGCAGATGTACAAGGTAGCACATGCATCTGGACTTTGTTTGCAGTGGATAGAGACTCTGGCATGCCCATCCTTTCAATCTAGTTCTTTCTTTCTCTCTCTCTCCAATAAATATTTTCAAAGCCACCACTAGCAGTTCAAAAACAATTAGCAAGTTCAGGATAAACCTCAACTAACTTCAGGAAGGGGGCTTAGGTAAGCAGGACTGCTCAAGACGCAGCACTGGGGGTCCACTGGCCAAATGCACACTCTGACAAGGAATAGAGAGAGTCACTTCATCCTCGACACTGCCTAATTTAGGAAGCTCATTTAAAAGTGCTTCTAGATATCAGAAATAGAATCAATGTGCACATATTTGATAGATATGTGTTGTACATCTGTTATCATCTAAGCTATGGAAGCAAGTGCTTGATACTTGACACAGAAGGAAAAAAAAATGTAACTTGCTCTTACCAATTCCAGTGCAATTATTGTGTCAGTTAATATTTCATTTGTGTAAGGTTCATCACTTCAGCACTGCAGGGGGTGCTACCTTCTTTAACCCCAAAAAAGCTTTTGATATGAGCCTGGGTTCTGACAGGTGCTAAAGAATGGCGAGAAATTCGCTGAGGTCCTAAGGTTATTGCCTGATGATTTATGACTCATCAGTCTTAGTTGAAAGTGCCCTGTCAAATTCATTTTTTAACACCAACAAATATGAGGTTGAATTGTAAAATAGGTTCCATTTAATCCAATTTATTTTATGTAGCTCTGCTCAAGGATGCATGAAGAGGCCTCTGCTGTATAAGAAATCCTTTCAAGGAGTAGCAGACATGGAAATTTCCCTAGGAAAACCACAGGGGTATATTCAACTCCCCTCTCCTACACCCCATTATACAATCAGTTACCTAGTCACATCACTCAAAACTATCCATTTCCTCCCAAAAATTTACCATTCCACTGCTTTCATATCTAGTCTGATGAAAATTTCCCCCTTTTCCTGACTCCAAACTTGTAGCTTTAGCTCACATCCAAAGGGATTCTGAAGTTCAAGATCTGCTCTAATTCGTGTTTGTCAAGTCCACTATGGCTCTCCACATTCCAAAGAATAATACACATTTTGCATCCAGTGGAATAAAGATTTTCCATAGTATTAGTATCATATAGGATTGTTTGCACTCATATCCTCTAATTCCAGTGTCATAAATCTATTTCTATCCCTTCTCCAAGTATTCAGTTTTAAAAAATAATCTTACTTTATTGAAATTTTGTTCAGTGATTCAAAAACACCCTTCATCCTCTTATTTCCACATATTCTTAAAAATAATTAAGTTATTTATTTGGGAGAGGAGAGGGAGGGAGGAGAGAGAGAGAAAGTATGGGTATACCAGGGTCTCCTGCTGCTGCAAATGAACTCCAGACACAAGAGCCACTTTGTAAATTTGGCTTTACATGAGTACTGGTAAATGAAGCCAAATCCATTAGGGATTGCAAGCAAGAAACTTTAACCTCTGAGCCATTTACCCAGCCCCCACTTATCCTTTACAAGTAACATTATAATATTTTTTAAAATCTTCCATTTGTAATTTGTCCACAGCACTTTGGGCATCTCTCTTTGATAACATTAATTCTACTGCATATCACTAAATGCAAGTATTAAGCTGAGTTCTAGGGACAAGGTGGAAAACAAGAACACAACAGAGCATACTAAATTTCATTCATTTGTTTACTTTCCCTATTATGTTTTTAAGTCTTTTAGGGAGGTGCCATGCTTTTTCATTTTTATATCACTCCCAAATATCATATGCAGTGTGATAAACCAGACACTACGCTTTACTGAATGAATAATTGAACATCGTTTATGAATACCACTAAATATAAAGATGAGTTTTGAATTTTGTTAAAACATATCCATGAACCTTTTTCATCTAAGCTTAATGGCTTTATAGGCACTTTGGGATTTTTATTGTAACTAAAGTATTTCTACTGTTATAGAAATAAAATAATATGCATTCATTAGCCTAAAAATCTAAATGAATAAATCTGTCACTATGCTATTGTCACAATGTGTTGAGATAAAGAAAACACAGGAGTCAGGAGCTTGGGAGGCGGCTGAGTGGGTACAAGTGCTTGCTATGCAAGCATGCGGACCGGAGTTTGATTCCTAGGACCCATGTCAAAGGCCAAGCATGGCTGTGCATGCCTTGTAACCCCAGTGCTGGCCAGTAGCTGGGGACTGGGGAGAAGGCCAACAGAAGGATGGCTAGGGCTCCCAGGTCGGACCATCTGACCACAAAATGGAAAACTCCACATTCAGGGAGGGACCGGTCTCAGGTGAATAAGGCCAAACATGATAGAAGAGGACGCCTGACAACCCTCCTCTGGTCTGTGCATGGGTGTGCCCTTCTAAGTGCGCATGTGCCCCACGTGCCTGTG
This sequence comes from Jaculus jaculus, assembly GCF_020740685.1. Taxonomy (NCBI): domain Eukaryota; kingdom Metazoa; phylum Chordata; class Mammalia; order Rodentia; family Dipodidae; genus Jaculus; species Jaculus jaculus. The sequence goes on along the minus strand of NC_059114.1, from coordinate 75,513,814 downwards.
CACGCATGTGCACATGCGCACACACACACACTTTTCTTTAAAAAAAAAAAAAGTAGAACCTCTACGATTCATTCCATCATTGAGTTTTATATGCACCCATTAAATAATTAAAATAGATTTTCAGGGGCTGGAGAGATGACTTAGCAGGGAAGGCGTTTGCCTGCAAAGCCAAAGGATCCCAGTTTGACTCTCCAGGCCCCATGTAAGCCAGATGCACAAGGGGGTGCACACATCTGGAGTTTGTTTGAAGTGGGTGGAGGCCCTGGCTCGCCCATTCTCTCTCTCCCTCTTTCTTTCTCAAATAAATAAATAAAATATATTAAAATAGATTTTCAATGAACCTCTTGTTTAGGCTGACATTTTCAAATCTTATTTACCCTTTCTGAATCTTCCAGTCTATTTGAAATAGAAGTAAGATTATAATCACAAAAGAACTGATACTACATGTGGTTTTGTGTTGATATAAGATGCCTTGGTGTCTAGAAATTAAAATTATGAAATTATACTTAGTTAAAAATGAAGATCTTAGGGCTGGGGAGATTGCTCCGTGGTTAAGGTGCTTGCTTGCAAAGGCTAATGACCTGGGTTGGATTTCCCTGTACCCATGTAAAGCCAGATGGACAAAGTGGCTCATGCCTCTGGAGTTCATGTGCAGTAACTGGAGTCCCTGACATGCCCATTATCTCTGTCTCTTTGTCTTTTTTATCTCTATGTCTTTCTGCTTGTAAATAAATAAATATGGTTTTTAAGAAATTGGAGATCCAATGAGTCAGTGCACTCACTAGAGGTAACAGCAGGAAAGCAAGGCCTGGAGTGTCTCAGTGTGCACACCACTGTGGAAAATACATAGCAAGGACCCAAAGGTGATGGCTCACACAGTCAATTGCTTTTTTATTTGCAGCCAGCATCTTCTACTTTCCCCTTGGTAGCATGTAAATGTCGGTCATACAGTCCTTAAATGACTAACTGAAAGATGGCACAAATAGAGTTGTTACTGACATTTGGGCATATATTGCATTCTGAAAATCACTGCTTTAAAATATTTACAAAACTTGGACTTTCTATCAGAAATTTTCACCTCAACTTTCTTAAGAGTGCTGGCCAATTAATTAAATTGGACCACATCTGAGATATCTCTTCAACCTTCTCATTTAGGAAGATGCATCCATGACAGGCTTCGTCGCCAGTGTTGGGGTTGAGCCTCGAGCATTGACTAGATTGGGCAAGTACTTTGCCACTGAGCTAAGCACCAAGTGCAATGCATCATCCTTTTACTCTCAGTTTTTGCTTTCTGCACAGAGGATCAGAGAAAGAAGGGAAAAGGCAACAAATACTATAGAAGCCAAGAAACTGAAGAACTACAGAACAAAGCGATTGAGATGAGAAGGCTGCTGAATAAAGCTCCACTTTACTGTCAGCCAGGTTCAGCGGCAGTCACAGGGAGTGAAGACATTTTTGTTTGTTTTGTTTTGTTCTGTTCTGTTCTGTTTGGGCGGGGTAGACTTTTCAGACAAGGTCTCACTATATTCCAGGTAGAAGTCACTATGTACCCAAGGCTGGCCTTGAACTTGCAATAGTCTTGTTGCCTCCTTCTCCTAATTATTGGGATTACACATATAACCTTACACGCATTTTGTGGGTTGCCTAAGAGTTTAACCTCTTGCCTCGTGCATGCTAGACATGTACTCTACCAACTGAATTTTGTCCTCAGCCCGGAATATCAAGTTTAAATAACAAAACAAGTTTTGTGTTCACATTTATTTAGTAACTTGAGCCTTGGCGACTATGTTATTTAGTTTTCTCACCTGAATAGCCTTGCGACTTTCATGCTCAAGGCCTGCTCCCCAGAAATTCACTTTCTCTATCTAGGCACCCCATCCTAAATGTTCTATAAGCTTCCAAAACAGCACCACCAGCCAAGGACCAAGTGTGTTAGCACATGATATGTAGCAAACATTTCACATACAAACCATAAGTGTTAGCCATAATGAATTGGTTGAAGTTTGGAGATAATACACAAATAACACTTTCTTTATAAAAGCAATAAACTAGGTGCATTGATGTCAGTTGTATTACTTATATGGAAAGCTCGATTTCCATGTATAAATATGTATTTCCACATATGATATATAAATATTTCCTATATGCATACATATAATATATATTATCCTGAGCATCAGGAATTTCAGTCAGTACTTTTTTCTTGGTTGCAACTAACTGCAAGCAAGTTTGGATTAGCTAAAGCTGAAAAGCATTAATGGAAGGACAATGACATAGATTCCTACTCATAGGTAGAGCTGGCCAATAGGAAGCCAGACCTCAGCCAGGGGTACCAAATAACAAGAGCCCACCCAGCCTCCCATCCCACCCCGCAGCTCAGAAGAGGTCGTTAAGCCTCTGGGCAGGTGAGTAGCTGCTAAGATGTGTCATGCTCCTCCCCTTAACAATCTTAATACTGTTGCTTGCCGACATTTTCCTTTGTTACCACTCATTTGTGAATAGGCAGAACCTAAAGATATAAATAAATATAGGAGTAGACATGTAGAAATATAACCTTACCTCTATCCTGTCTCCTCCCACTACCCCAACACATACTGAATAAAGTAACATTTTAGCAGAAATTCTGGGTGCATTAATACAAATTCTGAGGAAGCAGAAATCCATTTTAATAGGGTGATTGGGTAATCTATGCTCCAAAAACTTACTCTTCCTTTCAAAATTTCAGTCCTGATAAACATTTTCTGTGCAACATGTTTTAGTTAGCCTATTTCCTCTAATAGTACATACGCTTTTAATTTGCTAACTTACCTTTCATTTTCGCTCAGCAAAAGGTAAAATAATTTCGGAGAAGCTATCCTGCAACACTCATAGAAAATGCAGTAGCTTTTATTTTCTTATAATATGTGAGTACCACCTTGATGCTACCATATCATATCATATCAGGGAGCAAAGTTTAAGCATGACAGTGTATAATACCAGAAGTCATTCTTTCAAAATAAACACTTGGGCTTTCAGTTTTCTGCCCTTGTTCCCCTCTCTCCCTCTCCCTCTCCCTCTCCCTCTCTCTCTCTCTCTCTCTCTCTCTCTCTCTCTCTCTCTCTCTCCCTCTCTCTCTCTTTCTGTTTCTTCTCAAGCTGAGCCAAGGCATATAGGGAGGCAGGAAGGTGTTAATGTAATCTTCAATGGTCCATACTGGAAGAAAGACTAGTGAAGTCTACTGATATGACTCGTGACCAACAAGGTGGGTGGCCTGTACGGACACAGAGCTTAAAACCCATGCCCACAGCCTGTGAGCCTCACTTCCTCTTGCTTGGTTTTATGTTCTCTGCAACCCTATAAGTCTTCTCTACGTTGGGTAAGGTGAGCTTTTCTTCCTGTTCAGTATCGCTGGTACATTCTAAATGACAGAAGAAAGTCTGTGATTTACACATATGACTAAGGGAAAGCATATATGATTTTGAGTAATAAATTCAAAAATTATCCTGATTTCAAGCATGCAAGCTGTAATCTCCAAATCCTCCACATGTGCATAAAGCCCAGCCACCTTAAACTTCCTATAGATTCCTATAGGCTTCCTATAGATTATTTCCCTCCTTGGATTATCTCTTCCATTCCTCCACATGAATTTCATTCTCCTTTGGCCTCTGAGATAACCCTGAGATGGACCTTCTTCAGACACCCCTGTTTTGTACAGACTAGAGAGGGTCACTCAGCAACTCCTCCCAGAGACCCCAAAGCATTGCTCCCATAGTGCTGGGCTGCTGTGGAAATATAAGAGCCACAAATCCAAAATTTCACATGTAATTTCACATGTGCTAATGTCCACAATTTTTTTAACTAAAAAAAAACAATGGGCTGGAGACATGGCTTAGCAGCTAAGCTCTTACCTATGAAGCCTAAGGACCCTGGTTTGTGGCTCGATTCCCCAGCACCCACGTTAGCCAGATGGAAAAGGAGGCACACACATCTGGAGTTCCTTTGCAGTGGCTGGAGGCCCTGGCATGTCCATTCTCTCTCTCTTTCTCTCTCACTCTCTCTCTCTCCTTCTTTCTCTCTCTGTCTGTCACTCTCAAATAAATTTTTAACAAAACCCAAGGGGTTGGAGAGATGGCTTAAAGCACTCTCCTACAAAGCCAAAGGGCTCAGGCTCACTTCCCCAGTACTCACAGAAAGCCAGATGCACAAGATAGCACATGCATCTGGAGTTGTTTGCAGTGGCTGGAGGCCCTGGTGTGTCTCTCTTCTCTCTCTCTCTCTCTCCTTCTCCATATATACATGTACGTATCTGCTTCTTTATCTCTCTTTCTCTCGCCTTCAAATAAATAAAGAAAATATTTTTTTAAATTTTTTGTTTATTTTTTATTTATATATTTGAGAGCAACAGAGAGAAAGAAGCAGAGAGACAGAGAGAAAATGGGCACACTGGGGCCTCCAGCCACTGCAAACAAACTCCAGATGAATGCACCCCCTTGTGCATCTAGCTACCGTGGGTCCTGGGAAATCGAGCCTCGAACTGGGGTCCTTAGGCTTCACAGGCAAGTGCTTAACCACTAAGCCACTTCTCCAGCCCAGAAATAAAATACTTTTAAACAGTTAAAAAAAAAAAAAAAACCGCTGCTGGAGAGGTGGCTCCATGGATGACGTGCTGCTGTGCAAGCAAGAGGACTTGAAAACGGAGCCCTAGGGCCCAGGCACTGCAGCACAAGGTTCAGTAGCCACGGCATGCCTATGGCAAGATGCGAGGCAGAGACAGGAGACCTACCCAGAAGCTCATAGGCCAGATCACCTGGAAATGTCATGGTGACCAACAAAATGAGTCAAACAAGGTAGAAGGCAAGAATCAGCACCAGAAATTGTCCTCTGATTTCCACACGTGCGCCGTGGCACATGCGTGCCCACATGAACCCACATGCACTTCACAGGCATATATTACTTGATGCAACATGCCAAAACTATTCCTTTACTATCAAGTGGATATTCGGAATCATTAGTGAGGGTATTTTGTCCTGAAACGTTGAAATGCAAGGTACATTCACATTCATTCATAGCACAAGTGCTTAGCAGTCATATGTCCAATTGGTCTCTGTTAGATAAGAGCTATGTGAACTGAGCTAATACAAGTATGCAAGACATATTTATAAAATAACTACCAAGTTCCCTTTTTACAAAGCATCACAATTCTGAATATTTGATACATTTTGGAATTGGTTCCAGGGTTAGTGTGTGTTGGTTTCTGTCATGGTGACAAAAATGCCTGAGAAAACCAAGTTAAAGGCTCACGTATCCAGAGGTTTCAGCCCATCATTATTTGAGCCTTTTTGTAGTCAGCACCATGTTGCTGAGACAAACATCCAACCTGACATAGCTTAAGGGAAGAAGGGGGTTTATTTCAGGCTTTCAGAGTCCAGGGGAACACCATCGATGGTCAAAGGTGCTGGCTCCCGTTCATGAAGACACAACCAGCAGCCAGCACCACAAATGCCAACAATCAGAGCCCAGACAGCCTTCCACACACCTTTGGGCTGGAATGAAGATCCACCTACAGGAACATGCCCCAATAGCAGGAATCTGCCAGCTAGGAGCTAAAGTTATAAGTTCAGTTTTAATAAAACACCTGACACTATGGAACCATACATTCAAACTACCCCGTTCTTCCCCTGGCCCACATAGAGCCATGATCACTTCGCATTGTAAATCTTATTCAGTTCAACTTTAAGGGTACCCATAAACTTTACCAACTTTAAGATGGTTCAAAAGCCCCAAGTCATATCTGAGATTTAAGACTGTCTCTAAGTCCTATAAAAAAAAAAGACTGTCTCTGAGTCCTATAAAATCAAGGCAAGTTACATACTTTCAACACCTAAGGGTGCAGAGTAAACATTCCTATTATAACAAGACATAACAAGGAGAGACTGGACCAATACAAAGGCAGTAATCGTCAGGTAAACATCAAACATTTGTAGTTCAAATCTAGCACCTCTAACCAGTGATGATGGTCTCCAGATTTTTCTATTTTGCCCCTCCAGCTGGACTGAGTAGCCTGGGGAAATTTCTCATCCCAAGCCACCAGCGCTCCATGGTAGCCTTTAAATAGTCCTGCTCCATCCAAAATCTCTTGGGCCCTGCAACTGTAAACCATGTTCAGTCCTTACAGCTCCATACAATAGCCTCTCTGGCCTTCAATACAGAGGTTTCGCCCTGCTTCACATGCTGCCCCTCAGCAGTGGCTTCTGGAACCACATGCACTTCATGACCCATTTCCATGCATTTTTTTTTTTCATGCTTTAAAAATCAATACCAGGTGTGCAGTGGCACAGGCAGTTTGTTAATCCAAGGGGGAAATAAATCACAACCTAGAAAATCAGGTTTCTTCCTTATTGTCACTTCTTTTAAAATATTTGTATTCCTATGAGCCTTTCTGAGTGGACCTTACCTGGAGGTGTCTCTTCCATTATTTTAATGTAAAGCAGGCCTGTCCTTAATTTAGTAATCTGTTTAACCATCACAGCTTTAGTAACCTGAAACCAGTCGCTGTGTGTGTAACTTTAAACTTGTGTAATTGTTTTTCTGTGATGAACCATGCATCTTTCACTTCTCTACCTTCTGCCAAGCACATCAGTCCATTACTTTTTTTTTTAATTTTTTTTTTATTTTATTTTGAGAGCGACAGACACAGAGAGAAAGACAGATAGAGGGAGAGAGAGAGAATGGGCGCGCCAGGGCTTCCAGCCTCTGCAAACGAACTCCAGACGCATGTGCGCCCTTGTGCATCTGGCTAACGTGGGACCTGGGGAACCGAGCCTCGAACCAGGGTCCTTAGGCTTCACAGGCAAGTGCTTAACTGCTAAGCCATCTCTCCAGCCCAGTCCATTACTTTTTAAATCAGCCTTGATCATGCTTTCTGGGCTTGAGCAGCAGAACATAGTCTTTATTTCAGTAAGCCAGTTCCTACAAAGCTCTCTGCTATGTCTCCTTCCCCTTGGATAGTTCATAAGCAAAGCCTCCAAACACAATTCTCTCTGCACTTAGTATCTTCAAAGTTTCAGCAGAACAGCCCATAGAACTTAGCTTCCTGTGCTATGAGGCTTAGTACCAAGTCCTACCACATTCCTCCCAAACAAAAGTTCCTAATGACCAAACTCTACAGGGCCATATTCATCACACAACACCCCACTTCTGGTACCTTAATTTAACTGCTATAGTCAGCTCCACATTACTGAGACATTACATTCAAACTACCAAAGGCCTATTGCTTTGGGCCTGTTGCAAGATAAAGAGTCATGATAGAGATCATGTGAGAGATTAGAGCTACTCACCTCATGTTGACCAGGAAAGAGGGAAGGAAGGAGGAAGAGATGGAGAGAGAGAGAAAGAGAGAGAGAAGGAGAATAAGAAAAGAAGGTACAGATGTCCCAAAATCACCTTCAAGACCATACACACAATGACCTCACTTCCTTCTACTAGGTTCCTAAAATTCCACTACCTCCAGGTGATCAAGCCCTTAGCATAGGACATGTCAAGGGACATTTCACATCAAAACAGTAACAGTATTAATAGTCATCCGTGGTGGGAGGGTGTAGGTAGAGACAGAAGACAACAGAAATCCAAAAGAAAATTACTAAAGAAGAAAATGAAACTACTGTAAGACCTCTACAACTCAAAAAAAAAAAAAAACTAAAACATGTTCAGAACACTTTAGAAATGTGGTCTGCTCAAAGTGATAGGGAGCTGTATTAATTTATTTTTCCTTCATCTCTGTTCTAGCCTGGAAGAAACCAAAAGGAAAAACAAAAAAACTAGCAATGTAGCTGACAAAAACAAAAATACACAGTAAGCAAGACATCTTGCTGGAATGAGCAGAAGACAGTATCCCAAAAATATGTTAGCTCGGTCTAGGGGAAGCTCCTAATTACAGATCTGCTGCCAGAGAGAAGTGATTGAAGCTAGTATAAGAGTCTTTGAACACATAGGATTTTTCAAGAGAGGCATCAAGGCTTCTAAATTGTAAAGTTATTAGAGGTTACCTTCTGGCCACATTGCATGAATGAAATTCTTTGAACTTCTGGCCTCAGGACTGAAAGTGGACTCTGACTCGGAACTAGCTGCATTTAGCTTAAGTTCAGTTGAATATGAATGGAATAGCAGGCAGGTGTGAGATTCAGGAAAGGGGCTCCTCTATCCCTTGGTTTCTACTTTATTGGTCTCATTTTTTTAAGGTTATAATTTTCTGTCACATTTTCCTAGATGATATTCAAAACTATGCTATAAAATTGCCATGACTTAAGTATAATTTGCCCTCTACCCCAAACTCATGCAGAAATTCAGTACCCAGAGTCATGTGTTAATGGCTTAAGGAAGGAAAAGTTAAGCCTTTAGGAAGTGATGAGGATTAGATGAAAATCAATAGGGGGAAGTCCCCAGGGTTGGCTCCCAATGGCTTTATGAAAAAAAACACAGAAATCCACACATGCTCCCACCATGACATAACACATCTCAGTGAGCTCCTCACTGGTGCCTCTTCCATACTATTCCAACTTGATTTACTGTGAGCTAAGCAAACCTGTTTTTATTGTAAAGTAGCTTGTCTTATGTATTTCATTATATAAAGAAAATAAAGTTACTGTTATATATGTGTAAAGAAAAACATAACATGGAGTAGTCTCATTTGGATTTTGAATCATTTCTTGGAAATTCTTTACTTAGCAAAGAATGTTGCTTTCCATGGGTAAATAACCTGCCACCTTGACCTACTGGTTTGACTGTGGTTCTTCAGAAGGGTTCAGGAGAAGCCTTAACAGATTCAAGTCATTTTACTTCTCAATAACACCACAAAATTGTCCCTAATAAATGCCCTGATAATTTTAATAAACATGTTTGATTTGCTTTTTTTTTTTTTTTTTGATAAAATGCCAACACTTATTCAATTCAACAGAAAGAAAACAATCATCCTTTGTTTTAACATTATCTATTCATAGACCACCATTGATGGGGAAAAAAATGGGAATGAATGACTTTGGAACTGAACTCTGTAATGTAATAATTTCACTCTTGCAGAAGTGTCTGCCTTCACTTCTAGCAAGAAGCAGAAATGGCTTAAGTTTGGCTGTGTACTTCCTCCGGGCTCCCTTAGCCTAATTGTTATCACCCCCTCTAACACAGATTCGAGAAGTATATTTGTGATTGAGTGATAAAGCTTTTCCCACCCAGCACAGACAGATTGCTGGCCACCCTATGTACAGAGCTCTTAACACGAATGATTGACATGCTTAGGCACAAATTTCATGCTGGACATAATGGTGGCATCCTTTTAAAAATGTTTTATAAAAGCTAGTGGTTTGGAACCAGGTCTCCATCATAAGGGTCCTCCTGAGTAGGAAGGTTAATTGGTGAAGAGAGATGCTCCCTCGTAAACACGTCACAGAGTTTTGTTCCACGGGGCACAATTACTCACAGGATGCAAGATAATAAGTAACACGGACCAAAGAACACTTGTGTTTAAATGGGGTCAGAGACAGAGAGGGATAAAAGGAAGAAGAAGCTAATTAGGAAGACTTACCCCGCTGTTTTATTCCCTCGTCCATAACTTTGCACGTGAACATGGTCATCCTGACGGCTCTTATCACTGTGCACCAGACATGGACTAAGAATGAGATGCTGTGGGAAGGTCTTCAAAGCAACAACGCTCAAAGGCAACTTGTGAAGACAAAGGGCCCATAGACCCGTGCAGCCAGCTAATGGGTGCCTTCCAAGGTGATTCCCTTATAAGTGTCTGAAAACTCAGTAACAGAACAATGATCACTTCAGCTAGAGCCTTTGGTATAATTAAGAGATCCAGGGTGTTAACACGTATGAAGGCTAAAACAGAGGAAATAACTGAAAAAAAAATTTCTGAGAGATCCACAAAATAAAGTCTTCAGCAGAAATAGGATAATTTTTCTGGTATACGTAAGAGAATATTATGAAATTGCTCTTTCAACATTTTACCTGTCCACCTTTTGTTTCTGGTTTCCTTCTCTCGGAGCTGTCTCACAGGCATGCCGACCTTTTCCTGAGAAGGTGGGTGACGTGATGAAACCGACTAGGCTTTGTCATCCAAGGACCAGGAATTCCTTCCAGATTTGCCACTTTTGATTTCTGAGACTCAGAGCCTTAGCACCGCCCGGTGGAAAACAGGATCCTAAATGGATTGAGGCTGGGATGAGACTGATGAAGTCTATGGTCGATTATAAAAGATCTGATAACGTTCCCTTTCCCCTGTCCGCATTATGTCTATGGACAGTGGTGAACTGAGTGCGTGATCCTCAGCAATGGTGCTATTTGGGAGGTCGTGGAGCCTTGCTCCAGGAAGGGTGTCATTGAGAATAGACCGAGAGGGTTTTTAGCCCAGCCCCACTCGCTCTTTTCTCCACTTCCTGACTCTGCTGCAACATGGCTTGTGGTCTTCCTGCTCAAGCCTGCCATGCCTTCCTTCACATGATGAAACTTCTCCACTAACTGTAAATGGCTGGAGAGATGGCTTAGCAGTTAAGGCACTTGCTTGCAAAGCATAAGGACCCAGGTTTGAAGCCCCAGTACCCACATAAGCCAGATGCACAAGGGGGAGCATGTGTCTGAAGTTTGTTTGCAGTGTCTGGAGGCCCTGCCACGCCTATTCTCTACCTGCCTCTCTGTCTCTCTCTCTCTCTTTCTCATTCCCCCTCTCTCTCAAATAAATAAATAAATATTTTTTTTAAAACTGTGAACAGAGCCAGAGATGGCTTAGCTGTTTTAAGGCTCTTGACGGCAAAGCCATAGGACCCAAGCTCGATTCCCCAAGACCCACATAAGTCAGGTGCACATGGGGGTGAGTACATCTGGAGTTCATTTACAGTGGCTGGAGGCCTTGGTGCACCCATTATTTCTCTTTCTCCCTCTCTTTCTCTGCCTCTTTCTCTCAAATAAATAAATAAATAATAAAATATCTATTTAAGAAAAGCAAAAAAAAAAAAAAAAAGAAAGAAAGAAAGAAAAAGAAAAAGAAAAAGAAAAAGAAAAAGAAAAAGAAAGCAAACTAAACAGAATGGAGTCCTTTTCCTTCTATATGTTGCTTTCGGTTAGGTATTTTGTCCCAGCAACAATAAATTGGTACAGGGATATTTAGTCAGTCAGGCTTTTCTACCACCTCAGAAGACTGACCCTCCCTTCTTACTGCGTTCACTCTGTTCTATAAAGCTTTGCTCAATGCAGTAGGTGAAAAGCCAGAAGCACAAACACTCCCTGCCCCACACACCCGCTTCCCCAGCTTGTAATGCAATGCATCTTTAACTCCTGCTCCTCCAGCCCAGGCAGGCCCCACCAGCAGACACACAAACACATCTGAGGAAAAGGCACTAAAGGCAGCAGGCAGAGCCTGGGATATGGCCAACACTTGCTTTTTTTCTTCTTCTTTTTTTTTTTTCCTACTTCTTTGCTTTCCTCCATCTGCTTCCAGTTGTTGCCAGGAGACACCTAGGGGAGGAAGATTCTGCCAGTTGGAATCAGGAATACACAGCTTCCCTCTAATGGCGAAAAATTAAACTCAGGTTTAATTTTTTTTCAGATATTAAGCATTTTAACCCTTCTAAGGAGAGCACTCTGCTGTTAAGAATTTGTGTCCAGAATGACAGATTTCTTAAGTGGAATTTCCTATGAATTAATTCATTGAGTTTTCAGAAAAATGCTTGTGTAGATTTTTAAGACTTACAATTTTCCCATTCAAATGTTGTGCTAGTTTTAACCTGTCAGGTTATAAATATCCAAGTGAGCTCTTCTCTATTTTTAAGTAGAATTATTTTCAATCAGTTGCCCTAAAAATAAAAACCAGGATATAAAGCCAGCAAGTCTAGTAAATTCTTCCAGTTGCAGCTTTTCAGATAACTCATCTCTATAGTTTGTGTGCTCATTATGAACATGAAATAATAATATACCCATGCAATTGCCATAACCAATGGAGGATAACTAATTATATTCATTTACTTGTTTACTCAGTACCATATGAAACACTTTTGTAATAAATACTAACTATCTTTGGGATGTTCACTAGGGCAAATGCCAAAGGTACAAGTAATAGTCCCTAACAAGGGGCTGGAGAGATAGCTCAGCAGTTAAGGTACTTGCTTGCAAAGCCTGTTGGCCTGAATTCAGTTCCTTAGTAGCCATGTAAAAGGTGGATTCACAAAGTGGCACATGCATCTGGAGTTTGATTGCAGTGGCAGGCCCATATTCTCTCTGAATCTCTCCATCTCTAGTTCCCTGTCTGTCAAATAAATATAAATAATACCTTTTTGTTACAAAATAATCCCCAATACACACACGGAATCCCTTGCTTTAAGACTGATTTTCTTAAAAGGCAGTCCTCAACCCATAATACCTGCATCACCTGAGGACCTGTTAGATCACAAATTCTCAAGACCCAACACAGACCCACCAAATCAAAAGTATGCTAGGGGCAAGGTACTACTTTTGCTTTCTGGTGATTCTGATGTGCACTAGAATTTGAGAACCATTATATCTAAGATTCTTTCTTCACTAAAGGTAACTTACTCACTTTTAATGAACACCTTCCGCACGTATCAAAACGGAAGTACAGAATAGCTAAGATCCATGTCTCTGGTCAAAATCAACACAATGGCTTCCTAAAAGAGCCCCGCTGCAGAACTCACCCCTGTCCACCTTTCAAAACACCTCTTCCCAGAAGGCTTCCTCAGCCACCATGACCCTGTGGTTGGTCCCACTGCTTTCTTAACTAGACTTGCACTCCCCTCAAGTTGGCAATTCCTGCATTTTCTGGTAATTTCTGTATGAGGGTTTTGTTCTCCAGAGTATCTCCAAGATCTACTGTTGTGCTTATCATGTTTTATGTGGTCAATATGTAATGTCTAAATGATGCTTCTTATAAGCAGGCAAGTTTCCTTATAAGAGTTACAATGCAGGCACAATGCCAATTATATAAACTGGTTTCTGAAACTGGGATAAAGAAAATAAGGCCACCATTAGAGGAAGAATTTTAATGCATTTTTTTCTCTATCAATTGGCTATTTTACTGAATAGTTTTTTATATAGCCAGCAACTCAAAGATGTATTATCTAAGTATAAATTTTATCCTATAGAATTCAGTTTTTCTTGTGGCTCTTCAATAGTAATTTAAACCAGGACACAGTTTGATTTTATCCACATCAAAAAAGGCAGTGAAAGTCATAGATATGTGACATAGAAGACAAAGAACCACTAAGCTTAGATGCCAAAATACAGATTTCAGTTCGGTTTCTAATACTAATTAGTTCAGAAAAGGCAATCTATCTCAATTATTTTATCTGCAAGATGAGATATAAAATAATGTGCATGAAAGTATTTTGTAAATTGAGAGGTAAAACATAAATATGAGGTAATGCCATTTGCTACAATTTTGAAAATATGCCAGTTTAGCCAGACAAACATAACTAGTTTTATTGGTGGCAATGGAGTCAAGACCTTACAAGGTAATAGGCAAGTTTTCCCAGTGGTGCTGGACTGTGTCTAGTAAAATGTATTTGGCCTCTTTGTTCAAAAGCCTCTCCCTGACGAATCCAACTGGTCTTCCACAAAATGGCATTTTCCCCAAATTTCCAGGAATTAAATTGTTAATCATTCAAACTGCTCTAACAGTCTTTGATTAGTAACCAAAAACCCCCACTGAGCTTTTAATGAGAATCTTAAGCTAAACTAAATAAATGAGTTTCATTATACTCCAAATTTTTTTTGAAAAATCAAATAGCCTAAGTACAATTATGAATCTGAAAGTTATAGAGAAATTGGAAAATAATTTAAAATTAATCCACTATTAATCACCGTTTAGGTTAAGAAATGACCACACTTCTCTGTTTCACTATATTATGTCAGGTTCATCACAAACCTATTTCTACCCTAAAGCTTTACCCGACTCTGTCACCCCATGATAGCATCTCCTTCACATTAAACTGTTTTGTGTTTTGTGGCAGAGATGGTAGCGCTTTCCAAATACTGACACCGAAATCTATATTTCCAAACTCTTCCTGAGTTAGACTGGAGTCATAAAACTAGCACCAGGCAATGAACTTGAGAGAAAATGGTATGAGGGAGGAAGAGCCCCCTCCTTCCTTCATGTCTCTTCCCCAGTAGGTGCTACCCTGGAAACCTGAGAGAGAATTTTCTCAAAATGTATAGGCAGACTAGGTTCAGAACACCTTCAGAGAGGACAGAGGTCTGAAAACTACCCCCAGAATGCACCGGCTTATGTATGTGAATGGGAAGTATGCCTTTATTATCTACATCCACTAAATTTTATTGGATGTGTTTATGACTCTGCCTATCTTCAAAAATAGAAGTGTGTAATGATAGGCACTGTAAAAACTTTACCGTTCATTATATATTATTCTGAAGTAGGCTCTAGTGAAAAGATTTAACAGAAGTGGATAGCAAGGATCTATAGTCTAACAAAGGATGTAGATTTATAAATAAGTGGATTGATAACAGAGTGTTATATATACCCATGCATGCATACAGGTAACAAGGGGAAACACATGAAAGGGCGCTCATTCTCTCTGAAATAGGGAAATAGGGGATAATGTGGCAAATGCTTACCTTGTGCCAAGCTCTAAGCTACTTATTCAATGTTAAGAGATTCAGATGACAAAAAAGAAAGGCATTTTAAGCACCAGATGTAACATGTATAAAAGCAAGGCAAAGGAACAATCAAGTTTTCTGATTATCTGCTCACAGTTAATTTCAATGTTATTATAAATGTCATAGGGATAAGAAATTAATATGGAAATGAGACAAGCTTGAAATGGAATTCACATAGCACATAATATAGAATTTTGCTGATAAGATATTGACAACAGAAAACAGGAAACAAAGCCCACATCTTGGAAATATCAGTCTTGTCATTTTTCTTTAGGACGTGATTGTAAAAAGAGACATCTAGGGCTGGAGAGATGGCTTAGCAGATAAGCACTTGCCTCGGAAGCCTAAGGACCCTGGTTTGAGGCTCGATTCCCCAGGACCCACGTTAGCCAGATGCACAAGGGGAGTGTGCATCTGGAATTTGTTTGCTGTGGCTAGAAGCCTGGCATGCCCATTTTTCTCTCTCTCTGTCACTCTCAAATAAATAAATAAGAATGAACAAAAAAATTAAAAAAAAACAGACATCTCAGCTAAGAGGTGATTCTGAGAGAAGTGAAGAGTTATAAGTCATAGAACTATGATGGAAATAGTCAGGCATCAACCTCAGAAAAGAAAGAAAGAAAAAAAAAGGAAAAAGAGGGGGAGGAAGGAAGGAAGACAATCATGAGTTGTAGCCATCTTTAGGTTCCAAAGTGATGTCCCTGGAATAAATGAGTACTCACCATTGTGTAAGTCAGCTCCTACACACAGCTGACATGGAATGAAGAATTGGAAGCCAGTTCAAACCAGTAACTTACCGCAGCCTCCAAGTACAGAATGAAGGTTAAACTAAGGGCTCTGTAGATGGTTCTGAGAAAAGGAGGTACTATAGAAACCTCCAGAAAGTAGAGTACTGAGGTAGTTTGAATAGATGGCCCCAATATATTCAGTGTTTTATTAGTTTGTAATTTGCATCTGCAGCCACCTGGCTGGAGGAGGTGTCACTGGGTGGATCTTAAGGTGTGGTGGTGGGTTTCAGATTTCAATCTAAAGATATGCAAAGTGTGCCTAGCTGGAGTTCCTGAAGTGTGCTGTGCTGTGTGGCTTGTGGCTTTTAGCTTGTGCTTCTCTCTCTGCTTCAGTTTCTTCTGCCATTATGGAACTTCTCCTGGATCTGCAAGCTTCAATAAACCCCTTCCTCCATAACTGTGCCTAGTCTGGAAGTCCATCTCAGCAAACCTGAAGCTGTCTGCTACAAGTATATAGCACTTGGGGTTGCACTCAGTATGCTGGGTAAGAGCAGGGAATGAGAAAGGCTATTAAGCATGCTTCTCGTTTAGTGGCCAAGGTGTGACACCACTCAGCAAAACATACTTGTAAAGGAAGAAGAGGAAGTATGGTGAGGATGTCCAAGGCTATCTTTGAACTTGTTGAACATGATGCTCTGGCAGACTCTAGTTAGTTACCAGGGAAGCCTAGAACTCTGAGAAGGCCTTATGGAGTTCCTTCTTATAATGTGGCTCCTTGAAACACTCCTATTTTGGTGAGCCTTCACAACTTGTTTGATAAGAAAATGTGTAAGTTGGTTATAGAGGAACACAGAAAAACATCAATAAACTTCAATCACAGAAATAACTGTATACTTTTGCCACGTCAAATTTTATTTAAATTCGGAGGACAAGTTCCAAAGAGTTTTTTAAACATGCTAAGGTGTCTCTTTATTTTTGTATTTCTCAATCTTCATCTTACCTCTGGAGAAGACTAAGGGAACCTTCCTGTATTTGTCTTTTTCACATAAGACCAGAACCAGTTTTACAGATAATAGTTTCCTGGGTAGCTGTTCAAAACCAGAAAGTGGGACAGTAGAGATCCAAGAGGGACATTTTTTTTAAAGTATGCTTATTATAGCCCACCAGGGATATTATCTGGAATGGCAACAAAAAGTCTTTGCAGAGCAGAGAAATGTTCATTGCTTATTTTATAAATCTCCCCAAAGTACCTGAAGGCTAATTCTATTCTCACCTAGAGCTCAAAGCCTGACTACCAGACAGTATGGTTTGAAGTAGAAAAGTAGGATGGAACAATTTCTCTACTTTGAAGCCCAGAGAAAGGAAGATCGTTTCAGGGGCTTGCAGCACACACACAGAACATTCATTCTTTCATAACACCTTTGCAATCCAAGTGTGAAGCTGGGTGAAGCAGTCGAAACCATCAAGAAACATTAACTTGTTTCCTTTCAAATTACAATTCTTTCCCAACTTGGAAAGCCCATTTTCATTGCATTAAAAACATACATAACTCATTAAAAAGGCAAATTCAGAACATTGTTATTGCATATAACTGGAATGGCTGAAATACTTTCACAGCAGTTTTGTTTGCAATGGAAAATAAATATGTGCATTTAAGCTTTAGAGATCTAGAAATATTCAAGTTACATGTTTTGTTACAAAACTGCAATGACATCTCTCTCCCGTTGCTTTTCCCCAGTCCACAGTGCATTTATCTTGGGTGTTTCACCCACTGTGATGCACAAGATTATTAAATAAATCTCCCCATCTCTCCCTCACACTCTCACCACCAGCTACTTTTATTCAAATTGCACATATTGAAATCTAATGCTTATAAACTGACTCAAGAAATTAAAGGCTTCCTAGAAAATATGTAATCATAGTAGAGTTTCAAAAGAATAAAATGTATTTGATTATCGGACCTACTAATTTCAATCAAAATGGTTTGATGGAAGGAATTTGATTGCAGTTTCTTGGATCCAGGATACTACAAAGCCCTACTTAACCCCAGACCTTTTAAAGAAATAGGCAAATGGTTCTCAAACCATGCATATGGATTCTTTTTAAATATTTTATTTACGAGGGAGATTGACACAGAGAGAGGAAAAGAGAGAGAAAGAGAGATCAGGGCTGCAAATAAACTCCAGACACATGTGCCACTTTGTGCATCTGACTTTATGTGAGTACTGGAGAATCGAACCCAAGCCTGCAGGCTTTGCAATCAGGTTCTTTTAGCCACTGAGCCATCTCCTCAGCCTGCATATTCTTTCTTAATGTCCCCTTCTGCATCTTCACGTGTCTCTCCATGCATTCTTTGGAAGGAAAAAATTACTTTCTGCGTTTAGCATTTATGGTTTCCACAACCAGAAAATAAACACTAGCATTAAGTGAGTGGTTAGCACAGCTGGGAGCCACGTGCAGCTGTAAGAGAGCTTTGAGGTCAAGCACCCATTAGCACAAAACTTTGAAAGGAGAATGCAACTTGTAAGCAGCAGGCGTGAGCTGTAGGCCTCCTGTGATGCGTGTCTCCAGAAGCAGGGATCTCAGCATGATTGACATTTATGAGAATGACCCTAAGGTAGGTGTGAGGCTGGCGTTTTCTTTGTTGCTTGCTTGCTGTTTCCATGACTTAAAGAGCACTACTTTGAGGTAGTTGGAGGTGTCAGTTGCTACACTGCTAATCTTCTCCGGGCCAGAAGGAACCAAGCACTAAGCTGGAATTCCTACCTCTCTCTGACAGGTTACTAAAATAGCTGGCTGCCCTCAGAGTTCTGGTGCTTTCAGGTGTAACTCACTCATTTGCAGCAATCTCCTTGTCTCCCCTTTCCCCCCAGATCTGCCTTTTTCTCATCAGGGCTACTGCCAGAATGTTAGCATCAGATCTGCTTAATGTCACTCTCCTGAAAACGAACCGCAGTAAACATATTGGGCAGTCTACAAGAAGGGCTGGAGACGAACAATTTAGGCTTAATATCTGTCAGCGAGAGTCAGGGCCATCTGGAAAAGGCAGCTAATGACCAGCATTAGAACAGCGTGCACTGCTGGGCTTCACGGTAATCTCCCAGCCTCAGTTTAACAAATATAGGTGAACAGAGAGGGGATTTGAGCAACACTGCCACAGATCCCCTGAGGTCCAGAGAGAATGAGTTGAGATGGGGTCTCCCCCGGCAATAATTAAAACATCCACAGCCGTCACTTATTGACAACAACCCCTGGCTTATTGGGGGGAAAGCACGGAAGATGCTCAAGGCAGCTGCTCCAAAATTTCAGTGTTTTCTGTTCTTCCCTCCACCTAGCAAGAGAGAAGAAGGTTTTTGCCTGAATTACTGAGACACCAGAAACCTGCTCCTGGCCAGAGAGAGCTGATGAATGTTACAGGGTTCCTGTGGAGTGAGCTGGCAAAAAAAAGAAAAAAAAAAAAAGAGGCCCTTATTAATTCATTAGCATCAGCCTGTGGACCGGCTCTAGGAGGACAGAAGCTTTTATCCAGACAGAGTTCAAAAGCTGAGATTCATTCTAAATAGCTCTACAGGTCAAAGGGCAGGGAGCACCTAATGTTTCTAAGGACAAGTGCTACCATCGTGTTTAGTGACTTATCATCTTATTTATTATGTTGAAGTTGAGTTTTGAAAGTATTATCCATTTGGTTTTACAAACCAAGAACTGAAGAAATAGAATAAGCGAGGCTGTGTATATTCTGAGAACTAAGACCTCATCTTGTCATAGGTAGTGACGACACAGTCAGTCTAATATTATGATGGTTTTGTTTCCTTTTTCCTTTGAACATTTTTTTAAGGTACCAGATGTCTAAACAATAAAAATGAAAGTTTCTTTGCAGAAACAAAACTTCATGACTTGAAACCCTATGTACACTAAGGATGGAAACATATTGCTTGCCTTGCTGTCATTGACTCCATGGCGTTCCCATGCTGAGATGGTTAGAAGGTAGCAAGACTTCCATAGTCTCATAGGTTTGAATATTTGGTCCCCAGCAAAGTTTCACTCTTGGGGTTGTGAAACCTAGATGGTGGAACCTTGCTGGAGGAAGTGTGTCACTGGGTTGGCTGTTCTCTGTGCTTCCTGACTCTGGTGAGATGTTAATCAGGCTTCCTGCTCTGACCTTTCCCACCATGATGAAACATCTCTTCAAAACTGTAAACAGAATTAATCCCTTTTCCTCCATTAAGTTGCTTCTGGTACAGCATTTTAGTCCTAGCTAGAAAAAAAGTAACTGCTACAACATGCAAACTTAGAGAATATAGCCCTCCTTTTCAATGAGCCAAGACAGTTTCACAAGTCTCACCCTAGCCAATTGAAATCATTATCTTGGGAGAGGAATAGAACCTAATATGCCATGCAGTATTTTTATCACAGATATTTTTCAAGTTCCAGCAGAAAAATATTTAAGAGGAAACCTAAAGGGAAAAAGAAAGGGGGTGTCAAGGGAAGAAGGGAGGTAAAACATCATTGATATTTATTATGATTATTATTATTATTATATGATATTTATTATGCCTAAAATGCATTATATATGTATATATATACATACATATATATACATATATACATATGAACTTTAGCACTCCCAACAACCTTAATATTGTCATTTTCCTAGCCAAAAATCAAGAAACAACCCCAACAAGCTTTATATTGTTATTTTACTAGTCAAAAATCAAGAAACAATCAAAATAAACTTTAAAAAAATAAATAAAAATCAAGAAACAGAAGCAACTCAAAGTCCCCACAGTGGGATCCTCTCAGAATTCTTCCATTTATACAATTCCATCTAAGTTTATTTACACCACAGACTTATGTGTTACAATAAATTAGTTTTGCTATTATATAAAGCATAGAAGAGATAGATGCTTGGAAAGAGGCTTTCTAAAAGTATACCACGCCTGTAGCAGATATCCAAGGCTTGGTACTGAAACAGGTTGTTTTAGAGAAGTGTACATGTTTCATTCAATCACCGGCAACATGATGTGGAGTGGCCATGGAGACAGAGCCACCTCGGTCGGGTACCAGGCATGCAGAGGGACAGATGGGAGAAAAGACAAGCAAAATCAGTCGGCATGCTGCCTCAATGATTTTTCCCACATTTCCTGAAAATTCCAACTGTACTCATAGATTTCAGGGCTTCTGAGAGGACCTACATTATCAGCACTATTCCCTGAGCCCAGCTGCCAGTGATGAATAGAATTGCCACCTGGAATTTTGCCAGTCTGAGAAACCCCTGCTTTATGACCAGACTAACATCTGAAAACACTTCTTCAGAGCACCAAGGAGACTGAGCCCCTCTTCATTTCTTACAGAAATCAATACCCGTTTCTTTCAAATTTGCTATTCTTCCCCCATCTAAAAGCAGTGATATTTCACAACCATGATGCCTCTTATAGCAGGCCCTGCCAATCTCTACCAGTGAATGATTTTTATAGGGGTGGAACATAGATATCTTAGAAGTAAGATAACTACTGGGTGTCATGTGGTTGGTGGGAGTCAGCTTGGCATTTAAAACCCCGAAGTGGTGTGAACTTAGGGCTAGACATTCATTTTCTGTTCAAGAATTCTTTGAAGCAATCTCAGCCATTTGTGCTTATTATGCATAAATCCACTGGAGCACTTCCACAGGAAGCTGTGGTTTCAATGGTTCTACCCCATGAAGCTTCAGACATAGATAGCCTTAGTATAATGGCCATCTTCTGGGTTCTAAAATAATAACAAATGACATTGGAGGCACTCTGTAACTGAATAAGGATAGCTACATGATTTATTCCTCAATAATAAGGCATTAAGTGTTCTTGGCAAAATCATGGGTAAAAGGAAAAACTGAATTGGAGATGGTAATTCCAAATCTTCCTTCTGTTGAATTATGCTACATGATAGAACTTCATCTGTGATATCAGGAGAAGAAAAGATGGCAGGAGAGGACATAAAAAGGGAGGTACAGAGAGAAGGAGAGGAGAGGAAAGAAGAGAAAGAGAGTTGGAAGGACAAAGTCAAGAAAGAGCTACTGATGTGGTGGCATTTGAATTGTCTAAAAACAGGTAATTTTAACATGAAGACAGGAGTGGAAAAGAATTTCAAAAGAAATGAAAATAGCAAAAATATTAACAAAGAATAAGAAATTTCAAAAGCACTAACGAGTTCTACGAATCTAGACTACCCTGTATATGACAATACTGGGTGGAAAACTAACAAAATAAAGTAAAGAACCATTATAAAAGAGTGTATATAATTCAGGAAATTTGGATACTTTTTATAAAAGATTGTCAAAGAAAAGTATAATGGACAGTTTTATGTTTGGGGAACGTGTGGGATTGGAGGCAGTATGGTAACTATGTTGAAGATAACCAGCAGAACAAAATGCTATCCGTGGAATTACTCTGCTAAGGCAGGGTGTGAGTCAGAAATGACCCAGAGGTCACTGGGGAACGCAACCGGGAGTGGAGATGGAAGACAGGAGTGATGCTCAGAGCTCCTGGTTCTTTGTGTGAGCATCAGTGAGAATGAGGGGGTGATTACTTATAGGAGATGTCAGCAATTTGGGGATAAAATAAATCTTGACTTTTAAAAATGCTCTTTTATTTATGTATTTATTTATAGGAGAGAGAGAGAATGGGCACATTAGGGCCTCTAGCCACTGCAAACAAACTGAAGATGCATGTGCCACCTTGTACATCTGGCTTTTGTGGGTCCTGGAGAATTGATCCTGGGTCCTTAGGCTTTGCAGGCAAACATTTTAACTGCTGAGTCATCTCTCCAGCTCTCAATCTGGCCTTTGAGTTATTAGATTTAGGTGTCTTTATTGCAATAGGTTTTTGGAAATATGAAGTGGGTCCCATAGGACCAAGTAAGAGTAGATAAATTCTAGACTCATTGCTTAGATGTTAAT